>NC_142933.1:28801794-28896794 GCF_046866305.1 Octopus bimaculoides
CTTTGATAAACGTAAGTACCTTAAATTATAAGAAGTCTTTATATATCTTTTTTTGTATGAAGTACAAATATATATTTTATTGTGATATAATATATATAAAAATATATCTTATTGTAATACGGATACATACTTAAAATTTTATTTTTCATGTTTTCCCTAAAAAACCTTTAAAGAATCATTTTATTACTATTATTTTAACTGAAGAAAGTGCGATGTTTAGATGGCCGTCGTTATTAGGATTCCAAGTTTATTACATTTATGCTTCTTTAAATTTCTAAAATATTCATTCATAATGGAACAGCTAATTTTAAAAATGTTTTGAATATAATTTACAATTCATTAAAAATCATTAGATTGGTTCATAGAACACAATATTGCATATTATTTATAACATAAAGATTTTGAACGGAAGGAAAAAAAAGAACAAACTTCTGACTTCCGCTGGATTTGAGACCGACGACCAGAATTTGAAATCACAAATTTCAAATGACGGCTATCAATGTGCTTCAGGATACACTAGCAAAATATTTTGTGCGAAATTGATTTGTGTTCTGATATAATCACAGACATTGGCAGGGCATTTTAAGTAGACGTGAATATATGCAAATTTGAATATGATACAAAATGAAAGAGTAAAAGGTTTCTATATTCTTTAGTATTTGTAATCATATACGTATCTTTCGAAGATACGGTTTTTAAATGAGGTATTTTTTTAAAATTTAAGACATCTATTGTAGAAAACTCTTGGATCAAATCCCTTCTAGTATCTGAAATATTTTCTGAGGAAGGCATACCAAAAGCCAAAAGTTACACTTTCACATGAGCTGAGAGCATAACTTGAAGAATCCTATTTTGGATTGCATTCAGTAGTGATTATCTTACACGTCCAGTATGCTAGTTTTATTTTTCAACTGGACCAATGGGGTATGAAGATGTCAAAATGCAAAAAACATTGTGAAAGTGATATTTCAACGCCTCAGAAAGGCTATTGAAAGTATGTCGTAGCCTCACACAGAATTATAGAAATAATGAGAAATTTTCAAAACGTGCTATCCGAGCTCCCACAAACCTCGTTGTATAGGATGTAAATAGCACCATCATTCAACAGATACGAGTACAACCCAAAATTGTACTAGTAAGTTTGTACTTCAGTTGATTTTAATGCAATGCAACATGACCTTTCATTTCTCTTCAGCACACTGGTGTCCGCCATTGTAACCTGTAACTATCTTTCATCAAAGTATCAGAGCGCAGAATAGAAAAAATGAATATAAAAAGTAGCAAAGTAAAATATATAATTTACTTAAATAACAAATATGGCATATATGTGACACTCCATCTGTTACGACGACGAGGGTTCCAGTTGATCCGATCAATGGAACAGCGTGGTCGTGAAATTAACGTGCAAGAGGCTGAGCACTCCACAGACACGTGGAGCCTTAAAATAGTTCTCGGAGAGATTCAGCGTGACACAGAGGCTGGCCCTTAGAATAAAGGTACCATAGAAACAGGGAGAAAGAGTGAGAGAAAGTTGTGGTGAAAGAGTACAGCAGGGTTCGCCATCACTCCCTGCCGAAACTTCGTGGAGCTTTAGGTGTTTTCGCTCAATAAACACTCAAAGCGCGTGGTCTGGGAATCGAAACTGCGATCCTACGACCGCGAGTCAGCTGCCCTAACCACTGGGCCATTGCACCTCCACTTAAATAACAAATAATGCACATATGAAAGCGGCAATCGTTATAAAAAACTAGAAATATTCATCTTTCCACACGTATCTGCATTTACATAAATGATGCATGTAATAGATATAAAATGCCATACAAAAACACCAGTATATATAAAATTTTCTCTAAATAAAATTGAGTTTCTTAGTAAAAATGTATTTCTTCATACTAGCTGCCCAGCACAACAGCTAGTATAAAATATAAAAAACGAAAAGATCTGTCGTGTCACCTAGATGATTCAAACGCCGTGCTTTTTGCGGGGAAACATCAAGACAAACTCTTAAACATCTCCACTTATAGTTAAATGTTGATAAAACACTATAGTCGTTGATATATAGATTATAAATGTTACATGTAAAAATAGTAACAGAAGGGAGAAATTATACCTACCTGCAAAAATGCTTATCGGGGTTACTTCGAGGATGAAGAATTAAAGCATGTTTACATGTTTGTCTCGCCCTGTCCAAACAGTCTTCTGTCTCTGTACGTCCTAGAAATTTGATAAAAATATTTTTAAAACTCTTCAGTACTCTTACCATACTAAAGGACTATTTCATTTAAATTACAATATTTAATTCTGCTCTAAAGCAATGCTGTCAAATGACATTTGTAATACGTAATTTATCGATGGAAGAGATAAGTCTTTGTTTCAATTAGATGTTATGATAGTGTGCATTAAAGACAATGTGGTATGAATTGCTTTTTCATTTATATTTATTTAACGAAAAACAAAAGAATAATAAATATCATAATCATAAGTGAATTATAGGTATTATAATTATATATATTTTTTTCAGAATTTAGTGTGATATTTAGCGTTTTGAATGTTTAAAAATGTCGATCAATTTTACAATAATGCCTCCAAGCTCGGAGTAGTATATATCTATTTACATAACTCTGTTAAGATGTGCTTGTATTTTAAAATTTGTTTAATTGATTTATGGAGTTATACAGAAGTCTACTGCAGAAATAAACATTTTTCTAGGGATCAGGATCTAGTTGGAAGATGGGCATGTTGTAACATGATTTTTTGTCTTCATTGTGGTTCTTATTTTGAAGCAGTGATTAATAAGATATGTTGTTCAAGAAATATCTGATGCTAATCATGGCGCATCGAGTGAGGTTGATTATGACAGTGATAGGCTCCATAGTATTTTAATGATTATTTTATATTAAACATGTATAAAAACTATTAATATTTATCAACGTTACGAACTGAAATCTAGATTTCTCTCAGTTCTAAGTGGCATCGGAAAGCATTCTACTTCTTACAGCTAACTTTTATTAACAACAAGCTATCAGGTCATCCCATAAGTTCTGTCCGAATTTTGAATAAAGAGAACAAGTGATCAAATGATATATTTAATTGAAATTTAATCATCAACGTACTTTTCCTGATTATCTATGACTTCCTTCCATCTATTTACAAACTTTTTGATCCCAACAATGTAAAACTCTTGGTTTCAAAGCGAAGAACTCTGAAATGTCAGTTTCGACCTCCTCCTGGCTTGCGAAAGTTATGTCCCACAAATGATTCTGTAAACTACGAAACAAATGGTAGTCTGAAGGAGCAAGGTCGGGAAAATAAGGTGGATGAGGAATTTTTTCCTAACTAAGCTCTTCGATCTTCTGTGATGTGATCTTTGCAGTGTGGGGTCACGCATTGTCCTGATAAAACATCCCTACTTTCCGATTCACTAAAGTGGGTCTTTATTTCTTCAAAATTTTGTTCAAACGCTCTAATTGCTGACAGTAGACTTGAGCATTGATTGTTGCATTAGGTGGTAACAATTCAAAGTGAATTACCCCTTTGCAATCCCACCAGATAGAGAGAAGAACCTTCTTCCCATGAAGTTCCCTTATCGGTTGTGGTTGAGCTTTTTCCCTCTTACCAAGCCACTATTTACGACGTTTAAAATTTCGATAGAAGATCCATTTTTCGTCACCAGTCACAAGTCTATCCAAAAAGGGCGAAATGAGTTCGCGAGAATGGAGAGAAGTGTAGATGTCAACTCGGGAATTGCGGTTACTTTCGGACAATTCATGAGGCACCCATTTTCCAAGTTTAGGAACCTTTCCAAGTTGTTGAAGGTGACGATGAACAGTTGTATGGTTTGAACTAAGCTTTATTGACAATTCTTTAACTGATAATGCTGTATTTCTGTCAAGTAATGCCTCACTGAGCTTATCATAAAACTCAACTGGACGACCTGTTCGATCTTCATCTTCAAGGCTCAAATCTCCACTTCTAAATTTTGCAAACCATCTTCTGCAAGTTCTTTCATTCAAGCATTCTTTCCCATAAACTGAGTGTATGTTTCGAGTCGCTTCGGATGCAGAGATTTCTTTTTTGTACTCATAAAGCATTATGTGCCTAAAATGCTCTTGGGATACTTCCATGTTAGAAAGGGTTTTAATCAAAGAAATTTTAATTCTATTTTTCTGTAAAATAATATTTAATTACTTTAAATGTATGCAAATGCATAAAAATAATTTTTAATTCCATTAGACATTCTAAAATACTATTAAATTTCATTTAATTTTGAAAAAGGTAAAATCGGACAGCACTTATGGGATGGCCTGATATATATATATTTGAAAGAAAATGAAATATAACGCTAGACCGCAAATTGCCAGTTTCAGAAGTTTCTTTCGTTTTGTATGAAAAAATGTATTTAATGCGTCATTTCCAGAACATAAGAATACAAAGACACGTCCTACTACTTACTGTTTTAAAATATACGTACGTAAAGTTCCATTCCATTTCAGAAAATATAATCATCGGTGAAAGGTTAAAGCTACTCGAACTTTACAATTTAATTACTAATATGGTTTCATATACTGTTGCTCTCAGCGTGAGAAATATTAGTGAAAAAGTCTTCTATCGCGTCGTGATGAACGCAGTGTTGAAATCTCTGAAAATGCAAGCTGTTGTAGCTCGAGGCGCAATATTTCAAACTGCTCAGAGATGCAAACTCTGAATGTGCAACAGATATAGCTCTGTTATCACTACTAGTAAGGGTCCCAACTGGGAAGGCTGACAGGCAAGGAAATACCATCTCTCCGAAACATTTTACGGCCGGTGTAGATATGGTCATGAAGGACATTGACTGGTGAGAAACTAATACATAAATGATTAACAGGTGGCATTGTACTGATCGATGAAATTACAGACCAGCTGCAAACCATACGAAGAGTAGTGAGCAGTCATAGGTTAGCAGTAGGTCTTAAAATGAACTGCATTAAAACAAAATGCATGTGGTCGGTATATGTAGCACAAGGCCGGATAAAAGTAGGAAACAACGGAATCGAAGAGATAGAAGAATGACTCTTAGAACACACAATGAATATGCGCTGAGATATGGATGCGCGCCCGCAAATGCACACATACACACCTACATATATCGAGTGTAAAGCATCTCAATAAAGAACGAATCAGGATTCCATAAGTATGAATCTTTGCCTCTTCAGTGAGAAATATCGTCAGCGTTAATGAGAATGCTTCAAGAAGGCTTTCGGCCGAGTCTAGTAGAAAACATTCTGTAAAAAAGAATGTTTCCTACTAGACTAAAAGTGCAAGAAATACATACAGATTTGTACCAAGTTGGCACGCTCTTTCGTTGCTATTGTAGAAATCAGGTAGTACGCTCCCTTTGCTCTTATTCTTCAACATCGTCAAAGAACAGAATATAAATGATGACACTGGATGCCATTAGGGTACAGCCAGTATCGAAGGGGGTATCATCCAAATCTATGATTTTGTGGCGATGGACAGACAGAAAGGAAGAATGAGTCACCATGATAGAAAATAACAATTTTGTACACAAATTCAGTGATGAAAAATCCATACTCATCACTAAGCCAGACTTCTTCGGCACAATAGATATTTCTGTCCAAATCACAACTGCTGCAACAGTTCTAATATCCAAGGATTCAATGATACATGTTGTAAGAATGTTAACAGAAACACAGTACTCATTGAACCTCGTTGTCAATGACTATACTGATTAAATTAAAACGAATATAAATTCTCTGAAACAGTTCTTTCAGATCACATTTTTGCGAGGACAGGCACATTTCATCTTCCCATGAGCATGACAGACACAGTACTGTGTCTGCCACTATCTTTCAATTAGTGCAACGATACAGGAACTATTAATGATATATTACAGATTCCCATGCATCTTGCAGTTATTAGACTACATCCAAAGCGAGTAAGCAGCGAACACTTCCAATATCTCATTGTCTGACTTACATACTGAAGAAAATGAAGCTGAAATAGTATGGTACGTAATAACATTCAGTAGTCTTTTTTCCTTCAAGAAATTATTAGAAGAGTAAATGGAGAGATATGTGAAGGAAGAAAAAGATGTGTGGACAACAAAATGATTTTTAACAGGACATTCACAAGCACTGGAACAAAGTCATTCGCTATGGAACAGACTAGAGTACTGTCTGTCACGACAGTGTCAATAGAATACCACCAGAAATTGAGAGCTAAGCATTTGCGATAAATGCTTGCTCAGAAGTTCTGTTTTTAAAGGTTGAAACTTTTAGAATGTGATGTTGACGTCCCTGGATATGAAAATCACAATATTTTATTTTTCAGTATAGCTTGTTGACACCACATTTTGCCAACAAAAAATCAAATCTATGAACATATCTTACCACAGCATTGATCCTGAAAGGTTTGCTCGAAGTAATCTTCGCACTTTTCACCTGCATTAGCGCATCTTTTATATGCGACCAAACGACTGAAATATAGAGTATATCAATAAACATTGCTTTCAGAATGTAAAAAAATGTTTAAAATGTTTGGCAATATTCTGCATTATTTACATAGTGGATTTAAATTCTACAAGGGTTAATGACAGCTTTGATTGTCTGGCTGTATAACCATGGTAATATTCTGAGTTCAAAGCTGCCTAATTTTCCATTTATATTCCGGAATGGGTATAATAATTTGTAATAAATGTAAATCAGTAGATTGGTGTTCTGACTCCTACCTATGTTAGAAATCAGCTATATAATATATTAATTTTCTAGCAGTCGACTATGAGCGTTTTCACATTATTGCATTGAACATGTTCAATTACAGTCCAGTATTGAACCGAACGATGACAGTACACTATTGGAATACTACACTGAGTAACTATTTCTAGGTTTGTGTCAACTTAAAAATAATTAGTATTAAGCAGTTGATATTACTGTACATATAAAATAAATGTAGATATTACATGTAGAATAATATAAAGAAATGTAAAAATATATATATACTTGCAGTAGCCAGTGTCTGGGTTGCGTATGGGGTTCAGGCCTATTATACTGGGACATCTTGCATTGTATTGTTCAATGCAGTCGTTCGCCGTTGCAAGTCCTAGAAATTAGATACTTTGTTTCTTCACTCTTCCCAAATTGTACCACATTGAAAAAATATCATACAATTCAACATAAATTAAAGCTTTTAATTCTAGTAGGAATATATTTTCTTTAGCAGACAGAAAAAGTCCGGTAAAGATTTTCTTGGCGCTCTATAAATTCTGACAGCTGGCCGTTTTTGCGACACTTTTAAGCATCAATTTCGGCGTGATTTATTCGAGTTTCAAAATACTCATGCGCGATATGTTCCTGCTTACAATGTATTTATTGGGCAACGGTGTCATGCAGTAACAAGCCGAATTTGTTTTAAAATAGATTAGAGAATCTGTCCTGAAAACGGCAATTATTTTCATATGCACTATCATCAGGGACTGTATTTCTTGAACGTTTTATGGATACTTCTGAAAACGCAGAGCAGCAACTTAAGTACATTATTTTTGGGTATTTCCCTTGTCATTGACAGGAATTCCAACATTTGGGACAACACTACACTTTCATTCGATGTTAGCTGATGAAGTTATGTACTTCATAGACGAATTTGTGGATCTTATATCTCTCAAAGACTAGCCGATAGAGAAAGATATGTTTCAACCCATTTAGATAAATTACGTATAAACAGGAAATAGATGAGGTGTTTGAATACAGATGGTAAGCAGAATTTTTATGAATGATTTTCAGATGAGAATCAAAATTGCAGGTGACCATTATAGTATATATTTCCATGGGATTTTCGTTGTAGATATAAAATATAATTGTATTTTATCTATATTTGGAGGATAAATATATAATGAATACAATCAATATGCTTCAAGAATATTGTCTTTGTTCGGAAGTTCATGTAAGTGGTTGTGCATGTACTCTCTCTCTAATGCACATAAAAGGATCAAAATATCGTTCAGAACCACCTGATGCGCATTTAAACACTGCAATAAAGTTTCCGTCATTGACTGCTTTCCAACTAGTCTTCGATATTCAAATAGATGAGAACAGAAACCAAATTTCATGAGGTCGTAGAAAAAGTCTAGATATATTTGTGTACTGAATATTAATACATAAAATAGCTTTTTGCATTCAATTGCTATATAGCTATGCCACATGTACACACACACATTCTTACAGCGGATACAACTATGTAATCTACTGAAGGATGGAAAGTTAGCAGGAATTGTCAACATTCGTACTGAATTGTTGAATCACGCAGCAGTGGCCACAATAGACTTCTTTATAAACCTTTATTTATAACAAGTAACAGGTAACAATTTCGATTGCCGCTGAAATATAGTGCTTCTCAATAAAGTCAATCTGCAATTATATCAAACTGTTTCAATCAGAGAGACAAAGAAAGATACAGACTATAAAAACTTTGTTACCATAAAAATTAAAAAACAAGGGAGGTGACAATATGCACCACAGCCGAAATCCATCGCTAACATTAGAAGCTTTCACCTTAGCATCATTCAGTTGAACATAAACAAAATCCGGGAATTCGTATGGGGTCATTACAGCAACCACAAGTTGCTCATTAATTCCAAACTCGTGCAGGACTTTGCACAGCATGTCCTGCGCCACTCGGGCATGAAAGTATATATGCATGCATTCATACATACATGCTTACATACATACATACATACATACATACATACATACATAGATACATTTATATATCAGGATATTGCTATATGGTTGCGAAAAGAGGAAAAAACTAAACGGACTAGCAACATCTCCATCAATGACTTGACCGTTTCCCCTATATCTAATGAGGAATGTTACAAGTATCTAGGGGTGGATGAAAGCATATCTTACGATGGAACTTGTAACAAAACACGTGTCACTAAAAAATATTGCTGTCGAATAAAGAAACATTGAACCTCGAAACTCTTTGCATTCAATACAACATTGGTCCACAATATTTGCAGTGCCAACATTGTGCGCTGCTTGATTGGACGCTTGATGAAATCCGAGCCATTGATGTAAAAACATGGAAAATACTAACCAACACTCATAATTTCTACACCAAGAGTGAGCTGACCGCCTCTAACTAAAACGAAAACAAAACAGCACAGGCTTAACATCGATCCAAATTGCCTTTCAATGTCGTATCATATCTCTTTTGCAACATCAATTAACCACCAAGTATCGACGTGCATCGCTTAACCAAGTTTGCATATATGTGGATGATGACATCTAAGACTTGCAGAGCAGCTTCTTGAGCAGCGTTCCTTGTCTTAAAACTTAACATACATGTCAAAAAAAAATCATACAACTACCACAGTGTATCATCAGATGAAAAGATGAGCGTATATCAGCAGAATACCATGCATGGATATGTTAGTAGAAAGCTCCGAGACGATTGTTGCACTGATCATCAAAGCAGTCTATCATAGACCAACAACCAGATTACTAACTGTCACTTTGACGGGTATGCATTTGCAATCCAGGAACAGGAAATATCAATCAAACAACTGATGCGCAAAAGGGACCGAGACGCAGGAAAAGCAGCAAAATATGATATCCGATGCAGACTTTGCGGAGTTAACACCAAAGATATCACCTACGTCCTAAGCAGCTGTCCGAAAATGCCATCACAGTGTTATTTACTGATGAGACATGATGTTGTACCCAGGACACTGTATAATGAAATCCGTCGGAAGGATAACCTAGAGGACAAAGAAATAAGAATCCACAGTATGGCGGTAGCCATAGTCACTCATAATAAAAAAGGAGTACTGTTGGAATGTCCCAATGAAAGCCTCAATTTGGGACGGAGAACAGAGATTGCGTACAGTTGTGGAAATGGGCTGCCCAGGCGGATGTTAACATAATTACTGTCTAACATGTTCGGTAATAAAACTTCTGTATTTAACACTCGAATGGGGTGCTAGAATTTAACTAAAAAGAGGATGGTGACTTCATTACGAATTACTGCAGAACAAAAGTGAAATAGGCAAATGTGAAACATTCTAAAGTGCTCTCAGGATAAGGAAAATTGTACAGGGAGTAAATATTAAATTACAACTGGATACTAGTAGTGACATTTCAATCATTAGCACCGACACGTGGAAGAAAATACGGAAACATATGTTAAGATAAAATAGCAAAAACTGCACGTGGCGGGACGGGTGACAAACTACACTTTGTACGCGAAATGTTGGAATGATGTCACATTTCGAGGAAAAATGTGCATGTTTTCTTCGTAAAGGATGCTACTAATCTGTTTGGTTCCGACTGGTTGGAGTTATTTGATTTATGGGATCTCCCAATAAGCTAGTACTGTAAAAAAATAAATGAAATGCCAGTGACAGCGCATGGTATAAAAATGAAATCCGCAGAGGATAGTTACATAAAAAGAATGAAAGAAGCGTTGAAAAATAAGCAAAATAAAAATACAAATTCGAATAATTTTTCACTGTGCGACGATGTTCTAATGTACGCGCAAAGAGTGATAGCACCAACTGCACTACAGAAACAAGTATTGCAGGAAATCCACGTTGGAAACCCGGAAATGTCGAGAATGAAAATTTTCATGAGGAGCTATGTATATTGGCTGACAATGGACCGGGACATTGAAAACTGTGTAAAATCTTGTAGAGGTCGTGCACTGGCATCTAAAGCACCAACGGTGAAATACAAATGGTGGCCTGAGACGGTTAGTCCGTGGCCTAGGGCACATATCGACTACGCTGGACCGGTGAACGACGCATACTATCTAATCGTTGTTGATAGCGGCATAAAGTCGCCAGGGCGTGCAGGTGCAATAAGCCAACCGCAAAGACAATACAGTTCTTTGCTCGATGCGGTGTTCCAGACACGTTGGTATCTGATACTGGACACAATTTACGGGTACTGAATTCAAACATTTCTGCAAAATACATGCGATAGAGCATATTTTTACCCCCGGCATACCACCCGAGGTTAAACGGGGAGGTAGAAAGAGTGTTAAAAAATGCAAGGAATGGATGACAGGAAATGACGAAGCGCTAACAAAATTCTTGAGGATATATGGAGTTCACACCCAATCCGAATACCAGTTCAGGAAAGTCTCTGGCAGAGTTATTGCGCGTGCGAAAAATAAATCGATCTTCGATAAATTATAACCAGGACAAAATACATTTAAGGAAATTCAGAAAAGGCAACAAAACATTTCGAAATAGGCAATAAAGTTCATTTTAAGATTTACAAAAATGGTAACGAAGGCTGGGAGGTTTTGTAACTAAAAGATTAGGAAAAATGGTGTGCGTAATTAAAGGACAACGATGGGAACATAACAGACATCTAAACCAATTAAAGACGAGACATTAAAAAACGAAAGGAAATACCAATGAAAGTCTGGTATGACATTTTTGAGGTGCCAACAGCGGAAGAGATTGAGCCTCGTAGGAGCTGGAGTAGAAAGAGGAAACAGACTGTATGCTTCGAAATAATGCCAAAACGAAAACGATATTAAATTTGCCAGAGAAAAAAGAAAAGAAAATAGGAGAGGTGCTAGAAAATTAAAGAAAATAATATACATTTCAGTTGTTACGGAAGTTGAAGTCTCGAAAGGGTAGATGTTTTGATGAGAATCACGACGCCCCTTTGCGAGAAATAGACTGGACCAAGCGATTATGAATAACAGCGGTCGTAGTGAAGCTTGTGTGTTAGTTCGAGTGGAGTTCGCAGTGAAATTAGAAGGTGTCGATCGGTTAGTTTGTTTGAAATATTGATTGTCGGATTGTTACGTTATTATTATGACTGCATCGTTATCGTGTTTACTGCAACAACACCGATGCAGTATATCTAAACCATCAGTCACAAGATCGTGGCTGTACCACGACACTGGAGACGGAGAATACAACACATGCATACATACATACATACATACATACATACATACATACATACATACCTACATACATACATACATACATACATACATAATCTGTTCATGTTGAAATTCCAATGGAGGAGCCTTGGATCAAGGTTCTCTGTTGGCAAGAAGTCTTGAAATTAAACTGAACAATGACATGCATGCATACATACATAATACATACATACATACATACATACATACATACATACATGCATTGTGTGACGTTACCAGTAGCTAGGAGCATTCTAATATTTGGTTCTGTTTAATGCTTACATTGACTTTATATCTTAATTTGTTTTCAGTCTTACATACCGTGTTTCATATTTCGAATACATCATACATACATCATACATACATCATACATACATCATACATACATACATACATACATACATACGTGGGAAAAGTATGTGTGGGATAAATATATAAACTAAGCTAAATATTTAAAACTATGTATTTGCGAGTATGTGTAGGTGAGTGCGTATGAATATTCGTGTGAGTGTGTGTACGTGTACGTATGAATAAAATCAGAAATGGGATTATTTATGAATCTTAAAAATACTTTATAATTCCGTTACTTACCCGCGATTAGAAGACATATACTTATACAGTCCTTCATTATTGATAATCTTGTTGAACTTGAAACGTGGTGATGTTAAGCCCACACAGCTGCTGTAAACATTGGCTTATATAACAATACATGCTGTAACAGATGTTTACCTCATTTACACCTACTAAAGTTGTTATAAACGTATATTACGGTAATTTATTGTAGCGTTCTGTATGATTTAGATGATATTTGAAATGAATGTTTTGACAACTATAAACCCTACAAAATTGATTTAAGTTTTGACGTGTCTTGTGAGAGTCTCGAAAATGTACACAAGCATCATATTAATTGTGTTTGATGACAAAATATGTGTGTACATACATATATTTATAGGTATTAATCTATGCATCATCTCATGTACCAATCACACAATCACAATCTAATATAACGACATAATTCGTTATATATTTGAAATATGTCAAAACAATTTAATTCTTCTGAAATATATGTTACTTTATATATAATTTGTGTGTTAATTATATTTACTGCAACTTGCTAAAAAGCATATTTTGCTCTAAAGTAATATCTCCTTGTAGATACAATTTTCAGTAATCATACTGTTTCCATTTCTCTCAGCCGTTATTTTTAGATTAGCCTTCTTTCGAACTCAAGAAAATGCAACGTATAGCTGACCATGTGAGAAGAATTGTATCGGAACATATATTCTAATTTGTTGAAAAGTCTGTCCCCGGGCCTAGTTACACCTCAAGGCAAAAGTTGGCTTAACAGGAAATTGTGGTATTCTTGCGATCAGCTGCGTTGATCCTGCATAAGGACCACAAGCATCCTCACCCTCAATAACATTATCATGTAAACTAATAATGATGCAGCGTTTGCCATTGCAATGTTCATTCGTAGCATCGAAATTTCTCAAGCATTATGCAGCAGTTTTTCTTCAGCTTGGTAATGTATGGTGGAAACCCTGATGGTGAAAGTTGAAGAACTTGATTGCTGAAGAATTCGATTGGGTACAGAGTTTCATCAACTGTATCTGAGCTTCTGTATGTCTTTAGCTCACGAGGGAACTTGGGCAGAAGAAGATCATTCACAAATTGTGCTGCTTCTTCATCCCCCCCCCCAAAAAAAAATTATACAGGGATATTAGAGAATTTTCATTTTATCAAAAAACTATTCTTTTAAACCAGTTTTTGTGAAGTTATTTTTAAGGTCACCATATACAAAATCACATAGATCTGAAAGAGTACCACTTTCAAAGCAGGGGTCATTGGGTAGTTTGATTTTGAATTCACCTAGATTTTTCTCATCTGAAATGTTACCATTTCCAAGGCGGCGAGCTAGCAGAAACGTTAGTACGCCGGGCGAAATGCTTAGCGGTATTTCGTCTGCCGTTATATTCTGAGTTCAAATTCCGCCGAGGTTGACTTTGCCTTTCATCCTTTCAGGGTCGATAAATAAAGTACCAGTTACGCACTGGGGTCGATGTAATCCACTTAATCCGTTTGTATGTCCTTGTTTGGCCCCTCTGTGTGTAGCCCCCTGTGGGCAGTAAAGAAATAAGAAATGTTACCATTTCCAACATCAAGAACGTTTTTAGCAAACACTCTTTCAGCAGAATGACTTTCTGTACGAAGTCTTAGACTGATTGTCACCTCCACTACTTCTACATGGTCAGAAAGAAAAGATCTCTTTAGTGTTGCATCAACAATTTGTGATCTGGCACCATTATTTTGAAGTAGAATATTCTCCTCTCGTGGCACCCTAACCAGTCGGTCATGTGTAGCGGAAACAGAATCATGTCTACATCTCCGTGCATATACAGACATCTGCTTCAGTCACTTTGCCCTGGTTTCATCTGATTCAGCTGCTCGTCTTTCTTTCTGTCGTTGTACCTTTGCTGCTAAATTCTTTTCAGTTGCATGTTTTTTTGGACGCCCCATGTTGAATTGCAAAATTCAAATGTGATATTTGTGTGATAACGAAATCAAACCTGAAGTTTGTGTGTTTATATTAGAGATACAGCGTGAGTTTTTTTGTGCATGTGTGTGCGTGTGTGTATGTGTGTGAGAGAGAGGGAGAGAGAGAGAGAGAGAGGGAGAGAGAGAGGGAGAGAGAGAGGGAGGAAAGAACATTGAAAACATTGAATGAAAATAAACATGAAATGAAACAATCGTTTAACTGAAAGCTCGTTAAGATCTATCTTGTTTAGCGTGCTAGAAATAGCAGCGATCACATAATTATTATTGTAAGGCTTATAGCATTCAAAGTAACTATACCAACGAAATCACTTCTTCATTAAAACAATATATATATACCGGTATATTAGAGAATTTTTATTTTATCAAAAAAATATTCTTTTAACAAACTTGGGAAATTGATCATATTCTTGAAATTGTGCTTCGTATCAAAGTTACACAGCTATTATTAAACTATCATTAATGAAAATAGAAGCTAGCGAGAATGAGAGACTGTTGTAAATGAAAACGTAAAATGTCGCCTGCAACAAATTAATATTGTTTACTATTAAACAAAATCTACCCCGCAGTGAATGCAATGAATATTTAAATTTGCGAGAAATTGGAGTTAAAAAATTCAAGAAACTTCAGAAATCGAAATTATTGGAAATTTCTTGGAACATGAATTTATAAAAAATATTTCCAGACGGTCAGGCTTTAAATATTGCTTTCTTTGAGCACTTTTAATAATTGTTACGTACCTAATTAAGAGGCAGCTTTCTCCATTATAGTATAGACTATAATGTGTAACGTTACTAGTTGTTAAGACCTTTCTAATATTTGGTTCTTAATGGTTACATTGACTTTATAAGCTGATTTGTGTTCAGTCTTATCGTGTTTCATGCTTCGAATAATTTCGTTCTGTTGAATATTTAGCAATACATATTCCATTCCAAATTTCTTCGGAACTAATATTTAATATTTGAGTAAAAATGTGATTAAGCACCACTTTATAACTATTTTGGTAGCTCCGCTTGCTATCTTGCGATTTTTTAATGAATATCGTATTATCACACATTATAATCAATTAGCTTCGATTATAATAAGCTCTCTCTTTTTCTCCACTGAAGATTGTTTGTGTAACATTTGAAACATTAAAATTTCAAAATCTGCAGTCTGATACGGATGCAAATTTCCGTATGTCTTCATAGAGATTTTCACGTTGCAGTTGAAAATAATTGAATAATTATGTTCATATATTCATTATATCTATTCCAACATTTCGATCATAATAATGACATTAATTTTATATCTTAAAGAGATATATAATTACATAAATTGTCAGGTATAATACACTATTTAACCACTTACAAATCAAAGGAAAGTGAACATTTTATAGTCTTGGTTTCATATTTTTGCACACTGCCAGCAATTTCGAGGCGGAGTCAAGTCGATTACATCAACCCCAGTGCTCTGTTGTTTCTTATATTATCAACCTGGAAAGGATGAAAGATAAAGTCAGCCTCGGTGGATTTGAACTCAAAATGTAATGACAGGCTAAGAATTTTTCCCAGCGTGTTAACTATTCTGCCTGCTCACCGCCTTAGAAATTTTTATAATAGTAACTTATCTCAGTACATTTTCCGAGAGATTTTGTGATTAAACTTATATTACATATAATTTTGGAAGGTTCACTTGCTGTGTCACGGGTTATTTATGTGACGAAAAGAAAAAAATAACAAAAATAGTTTAATTTTATGGATTATGTTCTTTCGTTTTTATATGATTTAATCTGTGATGTTAAGATCTAAAGAAACATACTATTATCCTATTATTTGTTTACAAGGTAATCTGAAGTGTTTGACAAAGTATAAATATTTATTCGTATGTACTAAATCCCAGATTATAAATTCAGTATAATAGTTCTTTTTTCTAGAATGCTAAAGCTGCGTACAAAGCATTTGAATATTTACTACCATCCATCAACTTCCCTCTACTGATGAATACATTACAATTTTTTATTAATTGCTGCAAAAGTTAGTTAACGTTGTACAAGAAACACTGCCCTAGTGTTAATCGAAAATAACAGAAACAATCACCGCATTACTCAGCCAATGAGATCTAATGTATTTATTACTGTAGCTTTGAAACATAGCAACTGTAGTTGATACTAGGAAGTGTGTCACTGAATTTAACGAGACATAGATAACACATACCCGCTTTTAGGACTAGGCACATATTTAGCTTTTACATGAAGTATATCTGAAACTCTCCAATTTTGGACGCCCACCGAAATACTGCAAGATCGAATAACGATGCAATTTTTGGAAAGTAGAATAAAACTGCAAAGTAAATGACACACATGGAATTATTGAAAAATCCAACTTTATTTTGTATAAATTTCAAAACGGTGCCATAATCACAGCTTCAGGACTAATTGCTAATTTGAATCTGATATGCAAAGCGGTTGGAAAAATATTTCAAGTATTACTATTGAAGATTTATTGAAGATAGAGAGAGTGTATTTATTTTATGTAATTCAATATTGTCTGTGACGGTTGGCTGAAAAGTTCATAGGCTGACTAAGATACTCTAATGGAATGTGATCAAATGATGTTTATTTTTCAGCATAGTTCCCCTTGCAGTCCACCCACTTCTATCGGTGTTGCAGTGCGTGTATCTCATTGGTGAAAAAGTTTTCATCCTGTTGGTTAAAAAAATTATCAACAATACATATGACGTCACCATTACTGCGACACCGATTCCCAAGCAAGTGCTTTTTCATCTTGAGGAACACATGATAGTGAGGTGGGGCGAAATTAGAAGAATAGAGAGCGTGATCAACTAGTTCAAAAACAGTCCAGTAGAACAGCCATTGAAACCAACAAGTTGTGTACTGGAGCATTGTCCTGATGTAAAAAGACACCTTTCGTTAGTTTTCTTGGCTGTTTCATCATGATATATTTCCGCAACTGCCTCAGAAAGTTGAAGACAGTAGTCATCTCTTATCCTGCAGATAAAACGATCTTGGTCTTCTTTGGATTGTCTCTTTGTCTCTTTGTCTCTGGCTCAAAGTGAAACCGACATTCATCTTGACTTGGGAAACTTTTAAGTAAATTAGCTGGATCTGTGTCAAATAATGTTAGATTTTCCCATGATGTGATCATCTCAGTGCCCTTTAATCAGGTGTCATAAGACGTGGCACCCACTGAGCACAAAACTTCATCATGCCAAACCTTTGTGCAGAATACTTTCAACTCTCCCATGGAATATGTTAGTAACATCAGCTTTATTTATAGTTAAGCTCTGTTTTTCATCATAACGTGCTGATCACGATCAATGTTCGGTGGCAGCAGATACTGGATGTCCAGACCTTGGGGTATCTTCACCATTCTCCCTTTCCCTCCCAAATTCAGATTCAACTTTTGCACTACTGATAAAGTTGAAGCGTAATTCCCAAGTGTAGCAACCATGTCAGCATACGAGCTGGGGGTCAGGGTTAGGGTTAGGGTTCAAGCTACAAGTATCAAATCTTGTATTTGTTCGGTAGTTTTAACCTATCCTCGGTTTGTGATATTTTCTCTATTATCGGACAACCAGTTAGCATATCATCATCATAAACTCATTATAGAATTGTATTTGACCATTGGTATGGTTTCTTCTATTTTGAACTTCATTTGCTTCTACCGATCTTTTACGAATGTCAGACTCTATCACTCATTGGCTTTAAACGGCATTCTCTACCAAGTAATTAATTCACCCTGTCTATCCAGAATTGTTTGCACGTGCTTTTGGTCTCCTTTTTGCATTTCTATGTCATTTATGACAGTTTTCGTAGGTGATTTTAATTTAGCCGGGTTTTTTTCTGAGCAATCTGGTGATCTGATCAGCATGTCGACAACAAGCAAATGCGACTGATACTCTGCAACCTATAAGCAATTCCAATTCCAAGACGACGCCCGCGTGCTGTGGAATTTCTGTTTCGAGAACTGCATTTTGAAATTGTTGTAGTAACTCTTCATCGAATCCTTAATCTTCTCTGGTATTTAGAAATAGTCTGTTGCTTCCACCCACAATTTGTGTAATGCAGAACCATAAACATTGGGCAGACCAAAACATAAAGCATTCAAATCCCTTTTATTCCTCTTTGCGTATGTCTTTAGTCCCAAATTTAAATTTCGTGTTCCACACTCCCAGAAGTTCCTGGGATTCCATCCTTCAAAACACCTTTAGCAACATTGCTAGTATTTTGTAAATAAATAGCGGTTCTCTTAGCGAGTAACCCCATATAAATCTTCCCGTCTACCTTCAGAATGGAAATTGGTCTGAACCGGCCAATCAATTTCCCTTCAATCGTGCCCCAGTTTACATTTCCAGCAAGACTCTACAAGTTGTAGGTATTCGTTCATTTTGTATGGTACATCATCACCTCGAGATGCTCTCTTCACTTTTGCGTTCTTCATGAATTTATATACTTCTTTCTTGTTGAGATCTCTAAATTGAAATTTCACTCATAATTTAGTTGGTTGTTTTAAATAGTCCATGAGTAGGAACGATTGCTCTAATTTTGAGTCATTATAGGTCTCTTTTATAGTCTATCCAGCTCCTCTTTAGTCCTATTTAGACTGCTGTTCCTTAGTAACTAACTGCTCGCTCATCCGTTTAATCTTATTTTTCTTTCAACACACCTAACATTTCTTAGCATTGTACATAACTTTCTTTAGACCTTCATAAACGACCAACAAATCTTTTTCTCCTAGGATCTGGTCTATTTCTAGTGCTCATTTAAGTTCTTCTATCATCTTGTTTTATCTTTCTTTATCGCATACTTTCGACATCTATGCGAAGGAAAAACGTCGGAATAACTATCAGTCTTTACAAAAATGTCTGTGATAATTTATTTAAATGTCCTGAGTGATCTTTCAGTGTATTACTATACAGATTTGTACAAAACAAATCTGTCATATAGCCACAGTTATGTGTATACAATGTCCTTCAGTAACTTCATGGCCTGAATAATAAAACGCTAAGCATCCAACACAATAACGAAATATTGTGAATAGAGAAACCTTCTACTGTCTTCGATTAAGGTTTTTATTGAAATGAAATAGACTTTTACATGCGTGTGAACATTCACAATATCTCTTCAATATTTCTGGAAATAATGTTTCGCAGGCCAGGTGCATATTCATGATGTGATTTTATTTTGTAAAATTTAAGTGTCTATTTAGGTGTTATAGATTTTATACTGTTTATTAGCCAGTTCAATAGTCTTTGCATTTAAAATGGATTTCCACTCGCTATGACAATATGATTTTGTCGTTTCTTCAGCATTACATTTATTATATTTTCTATAACCGTACGTTTCTCAGTTAATAATCAAGTCAGAAGACTATGATTTCATCATTGTCGTATAAATCACAATTTAACCACTTTTATTGAAAGCAGAACATTTTCTAATATTAATTCATTTGTGTATATCTTCGGAGAGATATTGTGATATTTTCAGTGGTTCACTTGTTCCAAGCATATACTTGTTCCAAGCACCGTAGTGCTATAGTATACAATCGTTTGCTTTTTATGTTTAAGTACCCATAAGATCCAGAATTTCACAGTAAGGTCTTGCAATTAGTTTACCAGGTGATCCGAAAGTGTTTGATAATGTATAAATATAATACTTTGATTGGTATGTATTACATGTCCTATTTTAATAAACATAATATATGAGTATTTTCTTCAGCTCATACACATCTCACTACTCCTTAACAAAATAAAGCTTTTCGTTAAACGCTATAAAAGTTAGTTATAGCTGTACAAATAACGCTTCCCCGCTGTTAATGGAAATAATAGAAAACATCCACCACATTGCTCGACCAATGACGATTGTCTAAAATATGTATTACTGTACTTTTGAAATATAGCAATTGTGGTTGATACAGAGCAGTGTAACATTGGAATTAACACTAGACATAGACAACACAAATCTTCCTTGAGGACTAAACCCAGCATAATTTAGTCCCCACATTATGTATATCTGAAACCCTTCAATCAATAAACGTTGGTCTTGACCTCCATTGAAATCCCGCAATATCAAATAACAATGCAATTTTTAGTAACTATCCTTATTCGAATAAAACTGCGAAATAACAGACACACAAGGGAAATCTTTCAAAATCCAATTTTATTTCATGTAAATTTCAAGAAATAGCCATAGTCACAGCTTCAGTATTGTTGGTTAATTGGAATCTGTCCTGCAAAAGAAAACGGAAAAATATACCTTTAAGTATTTCTTTTGAAGAGTGATTTAAAACAGAAGGTATATTATTTTCTATAATTCAGTATTGTCTGTGTTATTTTGATAATGACTTTGCTAATTGTTATGTTTTAGTTGGCAGTGATATTCTAGTAACTATGACAGCTGTTCCAGCTGTTGGAGTTAAAGTTACCTAGATTATGATCACTATTTGGTTCCTGAAATATTTCAGTGGAATCCTTTCTATTGCAAGCATTCGGTTTTCGGTTTGAGAATATCTCCCCTCCTTCACCGTCTTCCCAACTACTCTCAGAGGCCTTGAAACGGTCAAGGGATTGTCTTCTTCCTGATTATAAAGCTTAAATTATATCATATTGCATCTACGTGAAGTGTTACTGCATTGCGCTGACATTCCATAAACAATTTCGTTACAATTAAAGTTAACTATCTATAGGATAAGGCTTGATATTCTGTTTATATCCCTTTATATCACTGCATTAGTGGTAATACAGACATATCACATTACGGTGAGATATTAAATACATATTGAATGTATGCTATTCATGTTTGGTATTATAGTACTCCATACAACAACATTAATATTACACTGCTGCGACAGAAAACATATTTTGCTCACACTAAACATAGGCAGCTCTCTGCTACAACTCGCACACCAGGATAAATAGAGCAAGAAGTAAATATATACCCGGGTACCTACCCTATTCGACTAGATGAGATGTGTCCTGTTGGTGACTAGACAGGAGTAGTTCTTGGGAGAAAGAACGATTAGCATATACAATGTAAGAACACCGGAGAGGCACAGATCAAGGAATTATATGTATTTTGATTTAATGGAGAGGAGAACTGGCTTATAATGTGACACAGTCTACAGTCAGCATATCCATCAAGAACATTTTAATCGGATATCAGAACTTTATGTATTCTCATGAACAATCTGCTGCAGGCAGATCCTTTCATATTTATAGCTTTTTTTAATATTTTCATGGTGATATCTACAGGCCTATGTATACAAATGTAGTGCAATCTATGCATGCTTGTAAAATTATGCCTGCGATGGTGCAGTGCACGCACTGATAGAATGTAAGATAGTGAAGAAGGAATGGATTAAAAATTTCAAAAATGTTTGGTGCAAGTTCTAATGGAAACTGAATTTTGTGTAGGACAAAGAAAAGCTGAAAAACTCTGTTCTAAACGTCACTGAAGGTTTCATACCAGTTTCGAATATTGCAAAAAGCGATGGTCATCATACTATGAGGAGATCTAATATAGTAGATAATGCATCCAATAATATAGGTCGTTCTTCTACCGACCGTCTAACCTCAGTCTCTTTGCGTATGTCCCCTACCCCCTGACAATAAAATCCAGTTAGTGAATCAGTAGGTTACTCAACTAGAACGTCACCGTTGTAAGGATATTTCCTTTATTTGTCTACTCCGGTTACCATAATATCTAAGTTGTCTTGCACAGAATTCTGTAATGCAGTGGAAGTAACTATTTGTAACTGATAATACTATCAGGAAGATAAATCTTGCAAGCAAAGATAATATCACAGAAGCGCAACGAGCAGGTATCGGGGAAGATAGAAGTATTACTGATTAGATCGTCAAATATGCTTTCTAGCATGTCATCATGGACTTCAGAAATGGCGGTTTTTGGGACATTATGAAAAGTGTAATTTATTCTAGTAATACTTTTACGCTAAGGCTTCAGCAAAAAACTTAAATCTGCGCAACATCAGGTTGAGTTGACACCCTCTCCTTCCGCACCCTTTTGTTGGTGTGGATTGTAAGCGATAGCATTTAAAGATGATATAAGTGCAGTTAACTTCGGAAAGAATATATGAAAAAAAACTACAATACGTGATTTCAGTGGATTATATAACAAACAGTGTGGATAAAGTAGTTGAATTAACGGTACCTTGCTAATGTCCTCAAGAAGCTTGAACACAAATATGTACAAAATACCCCTAGAACAAACTCCACGCTTTTCCACAGAAACATTTATGTCAAAATGAAGATACTGGAGATAAATAGCAGATCAAATAATTGGAGGCAGATATTATCGATCAAGGATCAAGACCGAAACTCCTGGGAAGAAAAGTACAGAAAAAGCGTTCAGCAAGATGACGATCCAATACGGATGACAAAAGCACCTCCATCAAAAATATAAGAAAGAGTATAAGCATTGTACATCGTAAGTATCCTACACCTTCCATACGCATGCGAAATACAGATCCTTAAAATATAGATTCAACGAAAAATACAGGCACACGAAATAGGAGGAAATATCCAAGGAATCTCGTACTTGGAGAAGATCACCAATGAGAATTTACGCGAAACCATCCACCAAACAGTGGCATCGAAGAAAGTAATATCACAAATCTTTAGAAAATAAATATAAGATGGGATGCTTCTGTAGCATGATGTAATAACGCAGCAAAGAACACTCATTAAGAAATCATCAGCGGAGAGGAGACCTGTTTAAGGAAAATGTTGACGGATACAAAAGTTATTGAAAAAGAGAAAAAAAGAACGGATAGATCTGCCGAAATCCACCCATTGCTTGAAAACTCCAGTGCCTCGCATATGGAACCGCTTCTATGACACCACCAGGAAAGGAGGACTGAAAACAATTCAATGTATATTACATTGGTGCAGGGGAATATTTCTCACGCAAGCATTAATTTGAATTGATTGTAAAACGTAACTTGACAAATATAATTTCTGTTTAGAGTTTACAGCGATACAGCAGTCTACTGCAAAAAAAAAGATAACTAATAAAAACAATTACCTTCGCAAAAAAAGATAAAATAAAGCATGTCAAATCTCTTTTGAACACTTCTCATTTTTCTTCATTGTACAATTTTGATACGCGTGTCTTTGTCTGGAATATACAAATACGAGAAAATGATTGCATATAAAAGAATATCCTTGTGGTAAGTGTCAATCTCACTAGTGTTGACAAATTGTGTGCCATTTAATAATTCTCAGATCTAATTGCTACAGCTCCTAACGTTTCTATTATCCAGGATAGGTAAGATATTTCCTTATCAAGACAGGAAATATATTTTAGAAGCAGATTTTTTAGGCAGTGGCTATCTGCGAATGAAGAGGAAATTTTAAAAAATACCATCGAATTTTGCTTGAAAAATTCCCACAAAATTGTTTTAAGGTTAATCATTAGAACTAAGGTACAAAACATTATTTTGTAATCCAACTTATAAACAACAAATTATGAATTTTTTTTTCAAAACAATAAATTATATTTTGAACAGCTAACGTGATTTTAAAATTAAAAACAATTAATCTTACATGGGCATTCAACTTTATAGGTTTTTTGAAATGTTTCCACACAATGTTTATCTTTGAAACTCACAGCACACTCTTGAAATAACTTAATGCGCCTGGACGAAGAAAAAGAAATCGGCAAACGTTAATTCAGTATTGATTTCAAATTTAGGAACTGGTACTTATTTTATCGATTTCGAAAGGGTGGACGGTAAAGTCGACCTCAACGGAATTAGAACGTGAAGACGGATGAAATACGACTCAGCAATTTACACTACCTGCTACCTATTTTGTGTGGTAGCCGTTTGTTTGCAACCAATATTCTTTTCTACTCTAGGCACAAGGCCCGATATTTTAGGCGATGGGCCCAATCGATTAGATCGACCCAGTACGCAACTGGTACTTAAATTATCGATCCTGAATTGATGAAAGAAAAAGGCAACGTTGACGGAGTTTGAATTCACAACGAAAGGATAGACGAAATACCGCTAAGCATTTCGCCCGGCGTGCTAACGTTTCTGCCAGCTCACCGCCTTTGTTTGAAACCAATATTAAAAAGCAAAACACATTATTCATAGATACGACAATATTTCTGATTTTCGAATGAAAATATCAGTTTCAGATATCTACCAAGATAGTCACTATCATTGCTATCAGTAACTATCGTACTTCTAATTATTATGAAATTATTCGTATTCAGATGCCGGAGTTATACCGAACAGTCTGTTGCCTAGCTCCACATTTCTATCCTTGTCCATACAGTAGAAATCAGCTTTAGATTTAGCACTCTGCTAAAAGCGACACTCAGATAGAGTACATTAGTGAACTTCTGCGTCCAATTAATTACTAGTAGTCTTGTACCAATGCAAAAAGTGTTAGTAATTAACTGCTGATGATATCCTTGTACAGGTTTAATTTATTATTTTTACCCGTTTTAGTCACTGGGCTGAAGCCTTGTTCGGACATTTCCCTGAAGTGTTCTTGTTTATCATATGGACCTCATTACTTCATTTATATCATATATATCCCTTAGTCTTTTCCTTAGAGAAACCGCCTAATTACGGGGATGCAAACAAGACTAAAACATAAGGACACAGGAAATATGTCAAGGCCGACAGGAAGCGGTGCAGCTTCCTAGGTCTAACCAACAGTAGTATTATTCTCTTCAGGGGACTGTCACATTAAATTGACAGCATACAACTACTTCATCGTATCACTACTGCATACAACTCTCTCAGAGATTTAGAAATGTATTATTTCTAAGACTAAAACAGTTGCCAAGGAATGAGAAACATCCACATTCACTCAAGCATAATATATATATATATATATAGATATATATATATATGATTGACCGTTGACTGAACACTATTCAATTTTTTTTCTCCGTGTTTTTCTCCTTGTCTCCGTATTCTTTCTGTTGAAGAGCGTAGCTCGAAACGTCAAAGACTTGCCGTATTCCTGAGCGTCATACTAATACATCCTTTTGTTATTTACACCACCTGTCCTCGTCTGTTGTTGTTTTTTCGTACATTCTCCCATATATATATATATATATATATATATATATATATATATATATATATATATATATATATATATATATATATCTACACGCACCAAGTCACATTTGTCACTACGATGGTCTTCCGCTTAACGTGTTCAGTTAAAAGACACTAGTCACCGAGGACAATTGTGAAATACACTTGCGAAATGTGCAGCACTATACAGCCGAAACTACAACCATGTATTTACAAAGCGATCTTCTTAATTACACAACTGAAAAATTAAATATAAGTTGTATTAATGATAAAAGTAATAATAATTAAATATACGTACTGGCAGCGAAAATTATCTGGATATACCAGTGGGTATTGATTGACGGCTTCAGAGCACACTGATCTGTACATTATTTGGCAGTTAATAGCATCTGCATGTCCTACAATTTTGAGAGTTTGAAAATTAAGTTCTTAAATATTCTTATAATGATGAACTATCACATGATACATGATATATTGAAACAATTAATTCTAATCTGAATGAAAGTTATGAGTTGTCATCAATAATATGGATGCTAAAGATGGATAGGTTGCTATAAAATATTCAATATTGAACTCGAAATATTTTTCGGCTGGTATTGTAGTCTTCAAGGTAGATTAAAATAGTGTTTATAATTAAGAAATGTTCCTTATTCCTTGAATTTTGCTGATTTGAATATTAGAAAAAAAAAACATTAATTCTTATAATAGCTTTAGATCTACGAGTATTTATAGTTCTAACAATTCTCGTATGACGTATTTTGTGTTTTACAATTTCTGTATCGGTTTTCCATGCAGAAATGCGTTTAGTAAGAGATATTGTATGAAGGTGTCTATAATTCTATTACCTCCACCTAATACTTTTCAAAAACACTCTAAGCATCCGCTGAAGATTAAAAATTATTAACTAATCAATGTTAACAGTTTTCAGTGTTCCTGGATCCTAAGTAAATTTCATTAATAAACCCTATTTCATCTGTAATTTCAAAGATACTAGTTTATGCCGTCTAAAGCACAGTTTTTAACATTTTGACTCCTCTGTGAGTTAAAGTTATATTTCTATATTTGTAGTGGCAGTGGTAGTTTATATAAGAAACTAAATCCCATATAATAATGGTTAAAATTGAAAACAAGCTTATAATATTTTATAACAAACAGCTACATCTTGTGCAAAGGAATATATGTTACAGTTTTACCATCCAAATACAGGCAGATTCTTTGATTTTTACAATTTCTTAGTTTCGTATGGTGATTCCACTTTCCCGAGTACACGTATAAAATGATATTCATGTACCCCGGTAAAAGTAATGTTTGCGATAGTTGTGGGCACAGCCTATATTTAGGACGTGGGGGCTTATGATCAGAGGTGCAAGGGAGTACACTATCATTAAAGTTAAAGTACAACTTCTTTTGAACATATATATATATATATATATATATATATATATATATATTTATAAAATTGAATCAGTGTGTCAGTGTGTGTGTGTGTGTAGACATTTATGTTTTTTATAGAAATCCACATTCAAAGTCCGATTGACCTCAAATTTTATACACATACTCCATAAGGTCAGAGCTAGGTCATGGCGAAGAAATCACCCCCGTGACCTGCACGCGTGATCGGGGGCATACACACAAAGTGACCTTATGCGCACATGTGTTGCTGAAGTTTTGTTCACGTGTTAATTGCTCCGTTTTACACGTGAATGTGATGTTTTGAGGGGAGAGATGAAAAAAGGCTCATGCACCAACACGTTTTGTACCTCTAGCTACCTTTTTGACACATTTTTGGGCCCAATAAATGAAGCACGTACCCTTTATTTGCCAGGGTTCAATGTAATGCTACCTTAAAAACCAGTTGCCGAACGTTTAGTCATTACATCGTTACACTTTTTACTTTGAAGAAAACAGCAAAAAGTCCCGTGTTCCGTACGTTTTGCAAGTTCCAATGCGTAACATTGAGTACTAGGCGTTCTTAGTCGAGGGCCAAAGCGGTAGTTCGTTGTAAAAAATCACGTCAAGACTTTTGAAGCCCTATTACTGCTTGCAATAGCTTCTCCGTTAACCATACCCACGCCTTAGTTGCTGTGTATGGTGTTACATAGGGGGTAGAGACAACAAGGCGTGCATCATCACTTTTTTGCACCCCTACTCATCCTATTGACACTATTTTGGCGCACTTAATTAAGCAAAAGTCATCCTTTGTCGGGGCTCAGTGCACTACTACATTACAAACTTCCGTTGCCAAACTTTTATTCAAACATACTAACGCTAAACTACGCCATTTGGAACACCAACATTTTAGTTCTTGCCAAGTCCAATGTTTAAAATTAAAAGTATAACTGCGTCTTTCAGATGATATAATTTGATGCTAATATCGTTAGGGAAGGTGACTTCTTGCCTACATTTAAAATTCAGGGGCAGATTTACCACAGAAATGGAGCCCTTCTACACGCTGCCAACGAAACGCCACAGTTCCTCCAGGTTTACTTTGTCGGTGACTACGAAACACAGGCAGCAGGCCGAAGAACTATCTCCCTCGGCACAAGTTTTGAAGTAATTCTTCAACCCCAGGAAATGTTGCACATGCATAACTCTTCGGTAAAGAGCTTTAAGTATGCCTTGGAATTTCCATCAGTGCCGGACGTCACAGCGGTTATTGACGCTGACAAACGGTCGGGAAACGACCATTCTGGCCGCTACAATTTGCCCAATTGCAACGAAATTGCCATTGTGCTCGGCGGTGAACTGCACAACCCAAGAAGCATTGTTCTTTCGTGCCGTGACCTAACTGTTAAGCGCATCAACGAGACACACACGCTCCAGTATCCACTTATTTTTGTGCGCGAAGAAGATGCCTGCTGAGTCTTCACCAGACGAAACGAAACGAGTACCAAACAAGTTTCGTGCATGCAGTTCTACTCATACCGCTTTATGCTCCGTCACGACTACACTAACCACCCCCAGCGAGCGTGTGACCTGTTCCACCAATTTGCCGTCGATGTTTGTGCAAAATGGTATCTGAGAAGTTATCCTATATCAGATTTAACCAGCAGAAACTTCGATCTGACAGCTACATCCATCTTAGGGATGGTCTCAGCAAAGACGTATCGCCCGGAGGGTTGTGTCAGGTGTGCATCTTGCCGTCATCTTTCACTGGCGGCCCACGTTACATGCACGAAAGAAGTCAAGACGCAATGGCCTACGTCCGCTACTACAGGCGTACTCACTTTCATCTGTAATCTTGGGTGTTGAGGGGAGATTGGAATATAACGTTTTTAGGGTCAGCAGGCCAAAGACAGACATGATCTCATTGCGCGGGTCTTCCATTTGAAGTTACACAGACTCATGAACTTCATCACCAAAGGTCAAATATTTGGCCCCGTGCGATGCAACATGTATACCGTCAAATAGCAGAAAAGGGGTCTTCCTCATGCTCATATCCTAAGTTGGTTGTCCACAGAGATTTCATTCGATGCAATTGACAATTTGACCCCTCTATCGAAAGGACTCTCTTTGAGACAGAGAAGGCTAACATGATCCATGGACCCTGGGACGAGGATTCAACCTTCGATTGCTTTGCACAAAAGTGAGTTTGCAGCAAGAAATACCCAAAACAATTCCTCCAGGAAACACAATCCAGGTACGATGGGTACCCTCTGTATAGAAGAAGGAAACCAGAGGACGGTGGATTCACAGCGCATGTTAGTCCGTATGAAGTAGACAACAGATTGACGGTGTCTTACTGCCTGGTCCTGTCGAAAGCATTCGATGCTCACATAAATGTCGAGCTCTGCAATTCTGTAAAGTCCATCAGACATGTGTGCAAGTACATCAGCAAAGGCTCTGATACTGCTGTGTTCGGTCTGCAACCAGACGGAGTCCGAGATGAAATAACGCAATATCAAGTAGGCAGGTACATAAGTAATAACGAAGCCTTCTGTCGCATTTTCGGGTTTCCACTGCATCAAAGGCATCCGCCAATCTAGCAGCTTGCTGTGCACCTTCGAAATGGCCAGCGTGTGTACTTCACCACTTCCACTGCTACTCGACTGATTGAGCAACCAAAAGATATAGCACTCACGGCTTTCTTCAAACTCTGCCAGGTAGACCAGTTTGCGCAAGATCTACTTTATCCTCAAGTCCCGTCATATTACACATGGAATAAGTGTAAGTGGCAGCGAAGGAAGTCAGGCCGAACCGTTGATGGTCACCCTTAGATTAACTTTGATAATTGCCTTGGCAGAGTGTACACGGTTCACCCGAGCCAACAAGAATGCTTCACCCTCCAATTACTGCTTCACGAGGCAAGGGCTCCAAAGTTCTTCGACCAACTAAAGACTGTGAGCGGCCATACATGTGCTACGTTTAGGGAGGCCTGCCTACTACGTGGGCTGCTAGAAAACTATGCGCAGTGGGATACTACGCTTGCGGAGGCTGCTGTTTCACAGTCACCGAAAAGTCTCAGAGCTCTGTTTTCTGTACTCCTGCACTTCCCGATCCCCATTAATTGTGGTTAAAGTACAGACACGACCTATCGGAAGACGTCCATTACCAGGCCCAACTGCATCATACCTGCTTGCCTGCTGAAGATGATTTCATTTACAACTTTGCTTTACTTGACATAGAGAACAAGACTTTTTCTCTGGGAGGTAATACCTTACTTACATACGGGGTGCCGCAACCATTGCGACGCAGGACGCCTTCAATACCAACAGAGTTAATACGTGAAACGTCCTATGACACTGAAGTCCTTAATCAATACCTTCAGCAAAATGAGCCCAAACTTCTGCCTGAGCAACGGTGGGCTTACAGTACCATCCTTGATCACATGTAGAAACGAAAAGGGGGTATTGTTTTCTTGATGCACCTGGAGGGACAAAAAAAAAAACGTTCGTTATTCAGCTTCTCCTGACTAAAGTAAGGCACCGAAAAGACGTAGCCGTAGCTGTGGCCTCATCTTGCATTGCAGCCACTTTACTGCCCGGTGGCAGGACATCGCACACAACCTTTAAGCTACCATTTGATTTGACAAGGTCCGAAGTGCCTTCCTGTAACACCACCAAAACGTCTGGAAAGGGCTTGCTTCTCCGGAGTTGCCAGCTGATAGTTTGGGATGAATGCACAATGGCCCACAAGCGATCCCTCGAAGCTCTCAACACCACTCTTCAAGACATGAGAGACTGTCCGGCTACGATGGATAGTATAACTCTCTTCCTGTCTTGCGATTTCCGACAAACGCTTCCTGTAATACCCAAGGGAACCAGGGCAGATGTAGTCAGAGCCTGCCTAAAGTTCTCTGTGCTGTGGAAAAATGTTACAACATTGTCTCTCAAAACAAACATCAGGGCACAGCTTCGTGGTGACCAGATGGCATCAGATTTTGCATGTGACATATTGTCAATCGGAAACGGTATTGTTCCGCTCGATGAAAACGGGGAACTGTCACTAACTCACCTCTGCATCCCTGTCAGTAATTCCGATGAGCTAGAGGCACATGTCTTTCAAAATCTACAAAGGAACTACCTTCACATGAATTCGATTTCCGAAAGAGTCATTTTGGCTCCAAAAAACAGTTCAGTGATCGCTCTCAACGCTAAGCTGCTGCATTCGCTTCCCGGAAGACTGCACGTCTAAGGTCAATCGATTCTGTATCCGACGACGACCAGGCAGTGAACTATCCATTGGAGTTTCTTAATTCCCTTGACCCACCTGGGCTGCCCCCACATACACTGGAAGTTAAATTCGGAGTTCCTGTCATGCTGCTGAGGAATTTAGACCCTCGAAAGCTTTGCAATGGGACACGCTTGGTTATTAAGAAGGCTATGAAGTACGTTCTTGAAGTCACCATTTTGTCCGGCTGTGGCAAAGGTGAGGACGTTTTCATCCCCAGAATCCCCCTCATTCCATCTGGTGCAGATATTCTCTTTGCATTTCACCGTCTGCAGTTCCAGCTTAGACTGTTTTGCAATGTCACAGGGGCAGACACTATCGGTGGCAGGGTTGCATTTTGATGAATCATGCTTCTCACACGGTCAGCTATACGTCGATTGTTCCCGGGTGGGAAGCAAGGAAAGTCTCTTCGTTTACTCACCTCGGAGTAGAACGAAAAATATTGTCTACCAAGGGGTATTAGGATGAGAATTCGTAACTGTTTATACTGTGAAAAGGTAACGTACAGTTTCACAAAGCAGCTGATTTAGACAGCATCCTCTCAGACGTGTGTAATGGACTTTACATCCGCTTTTACTCTAAAACTAACAGCACACAGTCAACCCATTTCACAAAGAGAAACCTATTAAGTTACAACCCTCTTAGGACAGCATCTAGGTTTTTAAAAAAAATAGAAGGGATAATTACTCCAACAATGGCTTAATGGTCGATCGAGCATCTTTAAGGACGTAACTTCAACCGATCAGTATTTTCTTATGCGCTTCTAATGCATTCAATGTGTAAGCAGAAAGGAGGCATGCAATATTACGCCAATTAACTGATAGAGGCTTATGAAAAGGGCAGAGATACATGGAACGCATTCGCTATGGCAGTTTCGGGCACTGTGCGACATAAATCGTGTGGACAAACATTCATCGTCGAAACTACCCATTCGTCATGACAACTAATCAACATACAATCACTCTCCCCATTTTAACGACAGTTGTACTTAACGATTGTTTAAACAGCCCAATCCCCCAAAATGCTCACTTGTTAAATACAAATTTGGATTCACTCTCTGTGTCTACATCTGATAAACCCCAAAATCTCTCTACACACCATTGCAATGCACACTACAATGTTGCATCATCGGATAGCGCCGGGCAGCAGTGATACAGAGAGGTATACAACACGAGTCACCACATGGACGGACAAACACTTATTTGTCATAGACTGAGTGATCTCAAATTGCATTGTTAACTCTAACCTTAACCTAAATAAAACTCTATAAAACTTTGGAATGCCCAATTCATTTTTGCACTACCGTTTGAGGTCCGGACTGCTGTAATGTAGACTGACAACATAACTAGACCCTCTAAATATTTACTACTTTCTGACCCTTGCAACGCCGGGTATTATATCTAGTATATCTAGTATATATATATATATATATATATATATATATATATATATATATATATATATATACAACCCTCCTGCCAGATGACTCCAAATCTTATATACATTGAAACTCACCGAAACAGACACGAGCATGTACCTCCAAAACCCTATCCCCACCCAAGAAACCCCCAAATGGGATTAAACGAATATGAACGCGCGACGTTATCTGGTTTCACCCCTCTTCGCCCTTAATGTTAGACTCAAGTATCTAAACTCTTCTACGCTCTACTCAAAAAACTTTTGCCTAAATCTTTCCCCTAAATTTATCCCTAAATCTATCCCCTTAAATCTATCGCCCTTAAAATTATTTAATCCCATCTATAAAATTGTCCTACTCCACCACCCCCATCATGTAAACTTGCAAGTATATACACCGACATAGAACCTCTACAACTTCATGCTGTAAACACGCTCAACGCACACAATATACACTCCTTAATTGATTGCTAGTAGTATCCGCCACGATTCTTGCCCACTTTATCTTGCTTTCTTCATGCATACTTTTTCTTCCCCTTGATTAAATGTATTTCCTCACCATCTCCCCTCTACATTATCTTTTTCAAATACCACTCCTCTCACTGATTTCTGTGATTCGGCCAAAATAGCTCTAATGAATACTACCGGTCAAATGACCTTGCTTAAATTCTTCTTTCTTCTCACTACCTTATGTATTTTTTCTTTTTCCTTATTGTAATCCTAATTTCTCTCTATATTTATATTCCCCACTCCTTCTGTGTTCTTTATACATTGTGATTGACTCTTCCATCTGTTAAAATGTACCTCCTTGCCACAATGTACACTTTCATTTAATCAAGCTATCCTTGGTCTGAAGTGTAGCCTGCAGTATACACCTCACTTACACATTTACCATTTCCGAGGTTCCGCTCGCTATGAAACATATGTAGCCCGGATCTTATCTGCTTAATTTCTCAATTCTTGTAGTCTTATTCGCATGAAATATGTAAATAACTTTTTTTACGTTTATCGTACTTCGATCAGAAAAAAACCTACAACCTTCCATCTCAATAAACTTCTATTCTCTTTGAAAGATATGTTTAATATTTACTTGAAGCCAACTTTCTTCCAACACCTCGATACTTGCATGTTATATATGCATATATACATGGATGCAGACACACACACACACACACACACACACACACACACACACACACACACACACACACACACACACACACAAACATGCACACATATAAATATTTATATATACTTACGAAGTCTGTACATAGTGATTCATATCTTTGTGGAAATTAAAGTGTTGGGGTATGAAAATAGTGCCGAAAATCTGCGATGCATAACCTCGTACAAAGAATGTTATACATACTTTCAGGATATCTATTATGATGGAAGTGTAGGGATTTACAATTTTCCATCCGTGCGGATTAGCCGTTCTTTTTCCGAGGTCTAATCTCTGTTTGCATATTGCTGCGCCTTCCTGGCTAGACAACAGAAACGATCAACGAACCTATGTGGCACTTAGTTGGTCTTCATTGATGAAAAGCTATTTCCTCCACTTCTCTATTCTGCACACCTTAATGCCGAAGTTTACTTTTAGTGAATTCTATAATGCAATAAAACTATTTCTATCAACAAAGTCTATCTTGCAAGTGGATAAACTGGCAGTAAGTTAGAATAAATTGATCAACTTAGACAGTACCTTTGCATGGTTTCCAATAAGTTTGATTAAGATGAAAACTGTACAAGACATGCTCATACCAAATTCCAAGGATTTCATCAGAACATGACATGCATGTCCAAAGTGAAAAACTAGATATTAACTGTATATCAAATATGTGGAAGCAACTATTAATCAGGGATAAAAACCAAGGGGTTCTGAAGAAAATGAGCGCAGTAAAATGGCATGAGCCAATATGGAAGATTAGAAACATCACCCCCATGCATAATATTAGAATGAATAAGGGCACCATAAACCATTGACACGCTGAAGGGTACATACGCATGCGAAATATGGATCTTTACAACATAGATAAAAGGAAAACAGAAGCACTTGAGATTAGGTGGAATATCCTATGTATCTTGTATTTGGACCAAATCAGTGAGAGGGCACGCGAAACTATCCACCACATGGTAGAGAATTCAATGTTACAAATCTGAAAAAAGGCAATAGTGACGGTATGCTTATTTCTAATAACATGGCAAAGAAAATTCTTTAACAAACTGCTAGCAGAAAGAAAATTAGGAAAGCAAGGAAATGTTGATGGACACTGACGTTATTAATGTAGATAACAAGATCCGATGCTCTCCGCTAACTGATGGGAAAACCTTGTACGGAGCACATGGCACCTCTTCTATGATTCACCAGGAAGTCAAAGCTGAAGACAAATCAATGCTTGAAAAAAAACATTATTAGCTGGTACGAATACTAACATTAGTACCAGCTAATATTTCTTTCTCAAGCGTTGATATGAATTAATTGTAAACGTATGATTTGATTGTAAAAATGAACTTTATTACTGTAATTCCTAATAGAAATTTACTGCGTTGACAGAGCCTATCCCTCAGTAAACTAAATTAAATTAACAGCAAAATCTTACCATATGAACAAAAGATGAGAGCATATAAGTGGAAGATCTCAGCGCATTCGTGCTTCAACGAAATAGCGCATTTTTCGTATGCGAGTAAGCGTCTGGAATATAAAAAAGAATATAACATCCTTTCATCAATGAAAAAAATGCTTCATGTATTGGTGCTATTTTGGATAATCGATGTAGTGTGTTCAAGCTATTTGGGCTTCTAAACTTTATACCAATTTGAAATATCTAGCAACATATGTACTCTTCAGGTACTGATATTAAATTTCGAGTGTCTAATTTTCAGACTTGATAAAGTATTTCTTATTCAAGACAAAATATAATTTACGTACTAATTTTTGAACCGGTGCTCTCTGATTTTGAAGATGAAATATTAAAAATTCTACATCATAAGAACTATTAGTATGTTAGTGATACTACTGCATATTTAAGTATATACATTTCAATATTATATGTAATAATAACATTCAATGGAATAAAAACAACATATGTACCTGCAGGAATATTTATCGATATGTATAGGATAATCTGTTATGGCTTGAGGACAAAATGTTCTGAATATAATATTGCAGTTCTCTGTTGCCTCTGAAAAATAATGTCTACATTTAATATTTTTTTTTTATCTCATACTTCTTGAGAGTTCGAGGAAACATTCAAATATACATCTTAATTAAAATATACGATTCTGGTCTTATTCCATGTCATCATTTGTAATCTATGCCCCATATTTCATGATAACAAAAGTAGTTTCTGTATAAATGTTTGTGAATTTGTTTTTGGCAACAGAAATAGCTATTTCAAGTAGATTTAAAGAAAAACAATTGGTTTTAAATCTCCCAGCGAGAGATATGCAGTAACAGTATCGAATAGTAGAGTTAATTTGCCAATAGAATGTGGCAGTCCTATAAAGGACGATGTTACTGTTGTTTAAGCCTCAGGAAAATATCTTTTCCAGCTGGATATCGACACACAGCCTGTGTCCGTAAAGTGTTTGCAAGGGAGGTAATCGCTCTCATCTCCAGCCTTACATGATACTCACAGACCATGGTTTCTGGGTGCTTACCCGTCCTCATTGTGAGATGATTACTGGATGTTGATGAAAGCTTTCTCCACTCGCAAACACTATATATTCTTTAAGCGACACACAGACGTTGATCTCGTGTAGAGAAAGACAACTCGTTTTAAATCTCTCAGCAAAGGATATGCAATAACAGTATTGAATAGTAAAGTTTATTTGCCAACATATGCAGTAACATGGAAAAGATGTTTTCTTGGGGATTAAACAATGGTAACATTGTCCTTTATAGGACCGGCACATTCTGTTGGTAAATGAACTTTACTATTCGATACTGTTACTGCATATCTCTTGCTGAGAGATGTAAAGCAAGTTGTTTTTCTCTATATGAGATCAGCGTCTGTGTGTCGCTTAAAGAATATATAGTGTTTGCGAGTGGAGAAAGCTTTCATCAACAGCCAATAATCATCTCACACTGAGGACGAGTAAACACCCAGAAACCGTAGTTTGTGACTATCACGTAAGTCTGGAGATGGGTGCGATGACCTCCCTTGCAAACACTATACGGATACAGATTGTGTGTCGACAGCCAGCTGGAAAAGATATTTTTCCTTAGGCTTTTAAACAATAGTAACATCGTCATTTATAGGACCGCCACATTCTATTGGCAAATAAACTTTAAAGAATAACTTTACTTTTATATTGCCCGTTTTCATACTTTAACTGATTTGATTTTGCCAATATTCTAAATTGATAAAATAATCATACTCATGCAAGTACTGTTATAAACTCTTTTAAACGATTCGATGCAATGTTTGTCTTCGAATTTCTCAGCACACTTTTGATATGTGGCTATGCGCCTAGATGAAGAAAATAAATAGATAAGCATTACTTAAAATTAGAAATCATAAAGCATTATTCATTAACTTAGTAATATTTCTAGTTTACGTATTGATAAAAAATTATGTACCAGTTTCAAATATGTAGCAGTGTAGTCATTATTTACACTGTGAGGTCAAATTACTTGTATGAGTAACTATCTTTTCACACTTCCAAGTTTTATGGAATTTTTCGTATTCAGAGACTGGGGTTATATTGAACAGTTTGTTGCCTAGCTCCACATTTCTATACTTGTCCATAGAGTAGTAGAAGTCAGCTTTATGTTTAGTACCCTACTAAACATGAGTTGAGATGCCCTTTGCGAGGAAGATAATTTAGTATAAATTAGGTAGAATACACTAGTGAACTACTGCATTCCAATCAATTATTGGTAGCCTTGTTTGCCAATGCAGAAATTGTTAGTAATTAACTATTGACAATATCACTGTACGGCTTTAGTCTATTATGTTTACCCGTATCAGTAATTAGACTGAGGTTTTATTGGGGTAGTGGAGGCGCGGTCTCAGCTTCATGATCATAAAATTGTGGTTTCGATTCCTGGACTGGGCGACACGTTGTGTTCTTGAGCAAAACACTTCATTTCACGTTGCTCCAGTCCACTCAGCTGGCAAAAATGAGTAACGCTGCGATGGACTGGCGTCTCGTCCAGCTGGGGAACACATACACCATTGAAACTAGGAAACCGGGCCCATGAGCCTGGCTACGCTTTAAAAGGGCGCATTTATTACATTTATTGGGGTAAAGCGTTTAACTGGTCATATCGACACACACACAAACATACACACACGCACACACACACACTTTCACATACATACAAGCACACACTCTGAACACACAGATATACACATACGCACAACTACACGTAATATCCAGTTAAAAAGGTAATTATAAAGAAATCAATCGCCAAAAATATTGCACAGTGGAACCAAATCCGAAACTACATGACCACCAATCGATAATCTTAACTTACACAACTTTTGATTTATAGAAATAAATAAGTGTTATTGTAAGCTGAAGTATAAGTAGTAATAGTAATAGTAATAGTAGTAGTAGTAGTAGTAGTAGTAGTAGTAGTAGTAGTAGAGCAGCAGCAGTAGTTGTAGTAGTAAAGCAGCAGTGGCAGTAGCAGCAGTGGTAGCAGCAGCAGCAACAACAGCAGCAGCAGTAGTAGTAGTAGTAGTAGTAGTAGTAGTAGTAGTAGTAGTAGTAGTAGCAGCAAATGTATATACGCACTGGCAGTGGTACTTATCTGGATGCATTGGTGGATAGTCTCTTTTGGCTACATAGCAAGTTAATTGGTACATTGCTTTGCAATCACCCGCGTCTGCTTGTTCTAAAATAGATATATTTTAGATATTCAATTTTCAAATATTATTAAAGACGAAATGTTACATACTTCTTAACAAATTTAAACGTTTGTATCTCCTGTGAATCAAAGTTATTTGTTGTCACGTGTAACACGGAACTGGAAAATGGTATGGATTTCATAAAACTTAGTAATGTTGTACACGAAAACTAGTTTGGCTGCTGTTGTATTCTAAAATGTAGATAAAAAAACAATAATGCTTATAATTATTGATTTCAAATTTTGGCATAAGGCGAACAGTTTTCGGATAAGTTTTGCTAAGTCGACTGCATCGATCTCAGTGTTCAAGACCTACTTATTTTATTGACCCGTAAAAGATGTCGACATCGGTGGAATTTGAACTCAGAAAGTAAAACGGACGAAATATCGCTAGGCATGTCGTTCGGAATGCTAAATAATTCTGCCAGTTCGCAGCCTCGGTAATGCTTATAATTATTGAAATACCGTTTATATTCTGGCTTTTGAAAAATGTCGTTAATTCTAAAGGTACATTTAGGTATTCTGCGAGCTTTTATACTGTCAGTACACTTATGACTTGTTTTTTTTTTTTTACAATTCCTGTGTTGTTTCACGCTGCTAATCAGAAATACAACATGGAGATTACCGTAAGAATGAATAGTATGCATATTTAACAAGATCTAATAACCTGGCAAGGACCATTCTTTAAGAAAATGTGAGTGGAAAGAAAAAGAGTTAGGCTGCAAAAATTTCAACAAACACAGAAATTAGTACAGGAACAAAAATGAGATCTGTCTCACAACGAGTAGACAGATGGAAAAACATAATATACATCATGTGGGACCTCTTCTATTATGTTATCAGGAAGTAAGATCGAAAAGTAAATCAATGCATAGTAACGTTGATAAAGGCCAATAGTGTTTTCTCAAACCTTAATTTGAATTGATTGTAAAACGTTACGTGCCAAAATTAAACTCTGTTTCGAATTTAGCTTCATGACAAAGCCTATCCGCAAATGAGATACAATAAATAAATAAATAACTATAAATATCTTACCATCACAAACTATGTTAGCATAGGACATGAAGTCCATTTCGCATTTGTGTTGCTTATTCATAGCACATATTTGATATGTGAGTATTCGTCTGAAATATACGAAAAATGAACATCATTGTACAAAAGGAAATACCTATATATGTTTGACTAGTTTTGTCAGACTCTGTACCAATTTAAAATATCTCGTAGTATTTACAGTCTTTAACATCTGATATCAAACTTCCACCATGTCTAATGTTTATATTTCAGGAATTAATAAAATATTTCCTCATCAAATGGGAAATATGTTTTAAAAGGTGATTGCTTACCCTTGGCTCTGTCTTCTAATGAAAAAGATTTTGAAAAATACTGGCTAGATTCGCTTAGAAAATTTGAACAAAATTGTTTTAAGTTTCATAGTTAGACCTCAGTTCCAAAACAATTATTTTCAATTCATAATCCGAATATATATATGTGTGTGTGTGTGTGTTTTTGTGTGTACGTGAATGTAGTTTATGCACGTCCACAAATTAGCACGCATGTTGCTCTAATTTTAGGAGGAGATTCGGAATGACCCAATGTGCATTTTCGTCAACTTTCTCTCTCAGAGGTACCCGCATATACCTGTAAAAATCGATTTTCAACCATAACTTTTACCAATTTCGAAGTTTGCGCGTGAAGGAGAGAGAGAAATTGTATGTTTGTGAGAGGCAGGGTGAAAGAGAGTTACAATTTGTTTGCCAGCGTCTTAACAGTTGTGTGGTAAGCAGCAAACAACAAGCAAAAAGAAAAAAATACCCCCCCTCTCTCTCTCTCCCTCCCTTACACACACATGCCATTTATCTTTCTTTCTTTTTTCTTTCTTTCTTTCTTTCCTTCTTTCTTTCTTTCTTTCTTTCTCTCACACACACAGCAACATTACACACAAAACACATGTTGCCAAAAAGAAATTGACGCTATCTTTTTATAGTGAGTATGTGAGACGGAAAGTGTGGTGTGTATGTGAAGTTCTTTTGTTAGTGTGAGAGAGCAGCATGTGTCTGTGTAATGTTGCTGTGTGTGTGAGACAGAGAGAGAGAAAAAGAAAGAAGGAAAGAGAGATAATTGGCATGTGTGTAAGGGCGGGAGAGCGCGCTCTCTCTATCTCTTTCACGATCTTTCCCAACACTTTTTATGGAAACTGCCGAATTGACGTAAACAAACCCATGTGGTCTGATTTTCACGTTTCTAGGTATTGTACCGTAAATCACTATTTCCAAAATATATTTATTTTAAATCATTTATCCGTATTTATCCGTATATATATGTAAGGCAATATGTGTGTGTGTGTGTGTGTGTGTGTGTGTGTGTGTGTGCTTTGTTGATATACGGGCAACGCACACACACATACGAACATGTATGCGTACAAAAAATATGTATGCAATTGGTGTACATACGTGCGTGTGTGTATGTGTGTGTTGCTCATATATATATATATATATATATATATATATATATATATATATATATATATATATATATATATATATATATATATATATATATATATATATATATATATATATATATGTATATATATATATATATATATATATATATATACATATATATATATATATATATATATAGGATGATAAATTAAATATTATTTCAATTTAAAACCTAGTGGCCTAGCATATAACAAATCTGAAAATTCAGAAAAATTTGTATTACACGTGTATAAGGGATGACCACTAGGTGGACATCCAATATGCTAGAAAGAGGCCATCAACGACCCAACCACAAAAAAATAATGTTCTCCAGAAAAATTTCGCAAAACGCCAGAACAAGACATAATGAGAAATATACAGAATAAAGAATTATCTGTGGACTGCTGCAGTTTCGAACATTAACGTTTTTCTTACGTAACATCCGTGTTCTCATATATATATATATATATATATATATATATATATATATATATATATATATATATATATATATATATATATATATATATATAATGGGTAAAATATTATTATAAAATCTGGTAATTAATCATGTATTAATTAATATCGATGAATTATCAGGAGGCCAGCACATCTAAAGATTCAAAGAGATTCAGAAATAGTATCTGCAATCTCAGGGGATTAAGGTATATTTAAAAAAAATAACGTTGACCACTAACGTGGACAATTAATGTGCTAGAAATAGATCACATCTTGTGTCTATTAAGACCTAAATTGTTCTCAACATGAAATATAGCAGCATACCAAAACGTGAGCGGGCAAGACATTTAAAATGACCTAAAAAAGCATTCTTAAACAGGAACCGGTTTCGGATTTAACAAATCTTACCATTTGTCCATTCCTCTTCAGCCTGATTTGTAATGTAACCGCAATCATCAGAATCGTATACAGAGTTGCCCACCGCCATGGGTGCGCGTGCATATGGTTCTGCTAATTACAGCTTAATGGTAAAATTCAAAAGTCTTCGTTTTGGCGCGCTAATTCCAGGAATATATCTGCAGAAAATATTTACTGCGTCGTATATATTCAGTATGAGAACATGGGTAATGGGTAAAATATTATTATAAAATCTGGTAATTAATCATATATTAATTAATATCGATTAAATATCAGGAGGCCAGCACATCTAAAGAATCAAAGAGATTCAGAAATAGTATCTGCAATCTCAGGGGATTAAGGTACATTTAAAAAAAATAACGTTGACCAATAACGTGGACAATTAATGTGCTAGAAATAGATCACATCTTGTGTCTATTAAGACCTAAATTGTTCTCAACATGAAATATAGCAGCATACCAAAACGTGAGCGGGCAAGACATTTAAAATGACCTAAAAAAGCATTCTTAAACAGGAACCGGTTTCGGATTTAACAAATCTTACCATTTGTCCATTCCACTTCAGCCTGATTTGTAATGTAACCGCAATCATCAGAATCGTATACAGAGTTGCCCACCGTCATGGGTGCGCGTGCATATGGTTCTGCTATTTACAGCTTAATGGTAAAATTCAAAAGTCTTCGTTTTGGCGCGCTAATATATTTCAAAACATATATATATATATATATATACATACTTAAGACTTCGTTGTGATCTGAACAGAACCGTTTCTGACACAGAGAATCGGGAGCCCTTTTGGTCATTCTATTTTCCTTGCTGGAAGGGTTCCTAACCCATGGGCAAAGAGGGTTTAGATGATGGCGGTGGTGTTTTGAAAGGGATGGCATGTGTAACCTGATCACCTTTGCCGATCAAACTCCCAACCCATGCGCTCCAGTTGCAAACTGATTCTGCCCAAATTTGACGTCATGTTACTTAGTTTGGTTTGAAATAAAGAACTTGATTAGCTTAATAATCTCAACTTAATCCCGGGCAAAGCCGGGCTATACTGCTAGTTTTAAATAAAAGTATTATGAAGTGCACGTATTTCGAGATGATGAAATATTACTACAAGATTTCTGAAGTATTAAATGTATTTTGAAAAGCTGATGCGAAATAATGTCCTAATCGCACGTTTGGGAATTTGAGCTTTGTTGGGAATTACCTATATCTATGTGTCTCAAGTTAGCTTAACTAGTATTGTCGTCTAAATGTACCATTTCCGATCGATGTATTTTAGCATTAGTCAGTTACTGATTCCTATTGAATCTAGTACATTCCAAGAACATATTTCTTGGCACTAATATTTGTGCCAATGTAACAAATATTAGTAATTAACACTGGGTGATACCAATGTATAATTTATTATATAATTTATAATATACATGAAAACGATAGCTATAATAATTAGACTTGTCAGAGGTGTAAAAATAGTATACACACCTGCAGTAATCCTTATCTGGTGATCGTATCGGAAGATCTTTTTCGACTTCGGGACACAATTTTTGGAATAACTCTATGCAGCCACCTTTCGCTGAAAAAGGTAAAATTTAATGTTTATTTCTTTACTCTTTAAAATTCTTCAGAACTATTTTGTGTGACAGTTGATGGAAATAATTCAGGTAGATTTCAAGATAAAACTTTATCAATGATTCAAGACTAATAAAATCATCTTACGAGGGCATTCAATTTGATGGGCCCTTTTAAATGATTCGATGCAATGTTCATCTTTCGAAGTTTCAGCACATTTTTCAAGAACAGTAAGGCGCCTGGTCGGTGAAAACAAACAAAAAAAAACCGGTAAACATTATTTCAATATTAAAAAGAAAACAAAAGAAAATTATTCTTACGTTTGGCGATATTTCGGATTTTTGAGTTAAAAATACTTTATGCACCTGTTTTACACATCTAGCAATAAAAATAATTATTTACATTGTGAGGTCAAATTTCTCTTATGTGTAATTCTCCTTGCACACTTCAATTATTTCTAGTCAGAGGTAGGAGTTATATATAACAATTTGTTACCCAGCTCCACATTCATATACTAGTGTACATGGTATAAATCAGCTTTATATTTTGTAATATTTCAAAATTGCGTTTAAGCCTGAATGTGATTTAAATGCTCCTTCCTGAGATTGCTGTATCTAGTACTAATCAAGTACAGTACCCTAGTGAATTACTTTACTCCAGAAAATTATTTGTAGTCCTCTTTTGATGTAAGAAATATAGATTTCGAATATTGACACAAAACCAACAAGTTCGGGAAAGAGTTGAAGTCGATTCCGTCAGCCCTAGTGCCCAACGGGTATTTATTTTGTCGATCCCGAGAAAATGAATGGCAAAGCTGACCTCGGCAGAATTTGTATTCAGAACGTAAAGATGGAGGAGATGCCGCAAAGCAATTTGACCGGCGTGCTAACGATTCTGCCAGTTCCCTGCCTTAGTGATGATAGAAATAATAGGAATAAATATATATTTACGTACGAGCAGCTGTTCTTATCTGGGTATGTTAATGGGTATTTCTTCTTGGCTTCATAACATTTTGACTTGTATTTTACTTGGCAATTAACCGAATCAATACGTCCTACAAATTCGAAATGTTGTTATAGTAGTTCTTTATCAATTTTACCATAAACACGAAATATTGCATGATACACCATAAATCTAAAGATTTAGTTCTAATCTGTATCAAAGTTATCTGCTATCTGAGGGTGGAATGGATGTTAGAAAATTTTGTGACATTGCTCACAAAAAACTGCTGGACTGATATAGTCCTTAAAGGTAGATTTAAAATGTTTATAATTATTAGAATAGTGTTTATTTTCTGGATTTTGCTGTTATGTGTATTTGAAAATGTCGGTAACTTTAAGGATAGTTTTAGGTTTCCTGTAAATATTTATATTTTCAATAATTCTCTTATGGAGTGTTTGTGTTGTACGAATTATGTATTAGTTTACGTTACCATGCAGAAGTGTATCTGAATGGTACATATCATTGGCTCCATCGTTATGTTTTCATGGTGTAAGTGCTGCATTTTTGAAGATGTGTTTGTTAAAGTGTGTTCTACGTAGGAGTCCATCACACTCGCTCTCTTAATATTTTACAAGAACGCTGTATGCATGTTTTTAGGTAAAGCATCATTAACCAATTAGTGTTAAAAATTGTCAGTGTTCAGGGACTATTAATAGATTTTACCAAGTGACCGCAGGATTTAGTGTATTGCGTGTTGCACTCATGATTTTAAGATTCTGTTTTTGATTCCTCTACCAGGCGATGCGTTGTGATCTTGACCAAAACAATTCAGTCTACTCAAGTAGCAAAACTTGGTAATCCTGCCATTGAGCGGGGCCTAGTCCAAGGTGTATATATACGGTGGATTTATTACAAAATAAAAATAATTAAAGCGACAGAAATAAAATACCAAAAGGTAAAATTTATCATCACTTACAAGTGGATATCGTGTTCGAACACTGTCATTCGATATTTACCATGAGAGAATCTTTCATATTGTTTTGTGGTGCGTTTACATTTTATCTTTTGGTATTAACACTGCTTCAGTCGCTTTAATTATATCTTATATTTATGCGTGTATGGTTATGTATGTACACACACACAAGTGCGCATGGATGTATATTTATATTTATGTATGTGTCTATATACATATTAATTGAAAATTATTTACAATGGACAGATAGTTATCCTTACCTTGTTTGTTATTAACACAAGGTTTCGGCTGATGTACTCTCCAGCTTTCAACAGGTTTTCTGGTGGAATTTAGAACCCAACTCTTCATTTGACTAATGGGGTACACTGTTCTCATTCCTAAGGTATGTTGCTGATGGTATTTCCCCGCTGATATTATTTTTCCAGTCATTGCCTGGGATTGAACTTAGAATCCGATGTTTAGTAAACCGTGCTCTTATCCACTACGCTATATGCCGACGAGCATATAGCATAAGTTCAATCTGAGGCAGTGACTTGAAAAATGACAGCAACAGAAAAAGATAACATCAGCAACATACCTTAGGAATGAGAGCAGTGTACTCCATTAATCAGATAAAGGGTTTGCTTTGAAATTCCATCAGAACACCTGATGAAGGCTGAGACTACATCAGCCGAAACGTTGTGATAACAACAAACAAGGCGAGGACATCTATCCGTCCATTGTAAATAATGTACAGAATTCCTCATCTCAAAGTTATAGAATAGTATACATATTTAATATACATGTAATATATATATAAGGAAAATAAGACAAAGTAGAAAATACTAAAATAATTTTATGAAGAACATTTTAGTACCGGTTTCAATCTTTGCGACTTTTTCAACTCAGTGTAAAAAATGAAAAACAACTAAATTATGGAAAAATTAAATGAAACGTTTTTTTTTTTATAAATATTTCCATAGTTTTCATATACAAGGAATATTTTCCTTTTTTCTGTCTATCCCTATCTCTCTTTTTTACTCTTGGCAGCAGGTAGCAGGTATATATCGTTTGTCTTTTCCTTGCTTCATTCAATAGACTACTACCATGTTGGGGCACCACTTTGAAGAATATTTAGTTCTTATGCTTTTTTAGCATCTGTTCTGTCGAACCGTTAAGTTACACTGGCATAAAGACACCAACACCTGTTGTCAATCGCTGGTGGAGGTCAAACCCAAACATAAAGACACAACGACACACACTTCTCTTTCAATCTCTGTCTATCATCTGTAGTAGAAGACGCTTGCTCAATGTGCCACGACATTGAACCGAACCTGGATCCATACGGTTTGGAATTAAATTTCTCACCACATGGCCACACCTTATTTGTATATACATGATATATATGCTATATACTTTGTACATGATGAGGTATGATTTTATTGAAATTGAAGTGTGCTGTTGCACAAAAGGCCTGAAGATCACTGTGTTTCATAGTTCCTTTCATATTCCAACCGTGTACTGTCCAGCCACTTCAGTTACAGAAATTACAAAAGGAGATGGTATGCACACTATGCGGATATCGTAATACGATAGAGACATAAAGAATGCACGATCCTCTATCCGCGTAGATTAGCCATTCTAGTGTCAACATCTAACGTCAGACTATCGTGCATGCCTCTAGTAACACAGGAATGGATGGCTGAACATTTTCATGGTCACACAACCCCTAATATTTGGCCTTCTAATTCCCCAGATCTCAATCCATTGGATTATTACATGTGGAGCGTTGTTGAGAGAGAGGTCAATGAACACCAAAGATTCTTTGAAAGCTGCCACAGTCAGAGTAACGTCCGAAATGAACCAAGACCCCTTGATTCGAGCATTTAGATTTAGATCTCATACAGAAGCAGTTGTTGAAGCTGAAGGTGGATTTATTGAATAACATTATGGAAAAGAATGTTTATTTTTATCCCCATAGCTTTTTTTTAATGAAGTTATTATGTGTTATTATATAACTGCTTTATTTTTTTTATAAATAAAAAATCTTCCTCAAATATATTACGCACCCTCTATTCATATTTAGCAAGATCTAGTAACTTAACAAAGAACATTGACTACGTGGTAAGAAGTTTGCTTCTCAGTCACATGTTTCAGGCTAAGTGTCCGACCGAAATCTTGTGAGTGGGTTTGGTGGACGGAAACTGATAAAAGGCCGTCGTGCACATACATACATACATACATGTATGTATGTATGTATGTATGTATGTATGTATGTGTGTGTGTGTGTGTGTATGCATGATTTTATGTCTGTGTTTGTCACCCACCACCACTTGACAACTGGTGTTAGTGTGGTTATGTCCTCGGATCGTAGCGGTTCGGCACAAGAGACGATAGAGTAAATACTAGGTTTTAAAAGAGGTACTAGTGTCGATTTGCTCGACTAAAACTTAATAAGGCGTTGACCCCATCATCGCCACAGGCTAATGAATAAAACAAGTAAAATAACCTTTTCTACTCTAGGCACAAGGCCCGAAATTTTTGTGGAGAGGCCAGTCGATTAGATCGACACCAGTACGCAACTGGTACTTAATTTACCGATCCCGAAAGGATGGAAGGCAAAGTCGACCTCGGTGGAATTTGAACTCAGAACGTAAAGACAGACGAAATGCCGCTAAGCATTTCGTCCGGCGTGCTAACGTTTCTAATAACTCACCACCTTAGACAAGTAAAAGAATATAGCATAAATCTGTGAGCCAGAGGAGAGAGCTAGACAGGGGAAACGTAGACGCACACAGAAATAGGAAAAATGAGATCTGTGCACATTTTCAACCGATCAAACACCTAGAACAGAGTATATCGCAGCGGCTGTATGACTTCTCCAGGAATTGAGAGCTGAAGGCAAATCAATGCGTACCAACATTGCTAAAGTTCAACAATGCTTTAAACATTAATGGAATTGAACGTAAAAAGCAACTTGACAAATGTAATTGTGTTGGGAATTTATTGCATCTATGCAGCCCTGTCCCAAATAAGATCGATTAAATGGATTAAAAAAAAATTACCTTCATAACAATTCACGAGAGAAATTAGGTGAAAGTGCCCTGCACACTTGTGTTTCTTCAGATTAGCACAGTCTTCATATATTAGTATGCGTCTGTAAAATAACTTATATGGGAACGTCATTGCGCAAGAACCATAAATTATTTAACTTCTGAAATGAAATTGCCCCGTTTTTATAATGTTCATATATCTGGGATTGCTAAAATATATTCTAATGAACACAGTAAATAGATTTCAATGTCTCATTTGTAATCCAGAGGTTCTTTAGTAATGAAAATAATATTTATAAATATAATAGCGAAGTGAGCATAGAAAATTCTAAAGAAATGATGTTTCATGATTTATAACTTGAAGAAAGATACGGAAAATTTATTTACTAATCATATTTACAAACAGCAATTTTTTTAAATAATAGTAGTTTTGATATGATATATTTTAACGCGTTTTCTGAAGCAGTAGAATACATATGTTAAAATCTAACACGAATCGTGCAGAAACATTAGGTTTAGTCGCACATTCATGGACTTGTGCATATACTGGAAATATACAGTGTATTTTTTGACCTGCTAAAAAATGTTTCGAGTGACATTGATGTCGAGATGTGTTAGCTGTTAGCACTAATCGATGTAGTTAGCACTAATCAGTTACTGTTTCCTATTGAAGTTAGTGCACTGCAAGTAAGCATTTCTTGACTTCTACCAATATAACAGATATTCATTTCAAATTTTGGAACAAAGCTACCAGTTTTAGGGGACGGGGTGGTCGACTTCATCGGCTGGTGTTCGACTTGTACTCAATTTATGGGCCGCGGAGGGATGAAAGACAAAATCAACCTCGACGGAATTTGAACACATAACATAATGACGGACGAAATGCGGCTACGCATTTTTGCTCAGCATTGTAACGATTCTGATCCCTCGCCGCATTAACCAATAATACAAACATTAATAATAAATAGTTGATTGTATAATAAAAGATATAAGCAGATAACTATTAGATGTAGTAACAATAGTCAGAGGAGTAAAAGCAACATATATACTTGCAGAAATCCTTATCTGGTGATTGTACTGGAAACATTTCTTCGGCTTGTTGACAATATACTTTGAAAAACTCTATGCAATTGTCTTTCCCTGAAAAAATAAAATATACAAATTTCAACATATTATTTGTTTTTGCTATAACCTTTGGACAGTTTGATGAAATATTAGATGAGTAGATGAATCAACATTTAATTCCGGTCTTAATCCATGTCATAATTAGTAATTTATATTAGATGTTACAATGATGACAAGGATAATATTTTGCTAATAATACAAGTCTAATAATGTAATCTTACCAGGGCAAGTAATTCTAAAGAGTCCTCGGAATGCTTCAAAGCAATGTTCGTCTTTGAGGTGGTCAGCACACCTTTGATACTCGACAATGCGCCTGATGTTGAAAATAAATCAGTAAATATGTTTTTTAAAATTAAAATAAACTCCGAAAACTTAATCATAAATTTTAAATTTGAGGGTTGATAAAAAAAAAAATATGTACCAGTTTCATATCATCTTTATTTACATTCTGAGATCAATATACTGCTTTGTAAAAGTATCCTGTCATACTTCCTGGATTTAATAAATTATTCGTATTCAGAGGCAGGAGTTATATAAAACAGTCTGCTGTCTTGCCTCATATAGCTATACTGGTCCATTTCGGAAAAATCAGCTTTGTGTTTATTAATCAGCTAAACGTGTATTTAAATCTGAATGTGGTTAACATGCGCCATTCTACCTCGATATATATCTAGTGCCAATCTGATAAAGTAGCTTTATGAACTACTCATTTCCCAACGAGTATTTCTAGTCTTGTACCATGTGATATTACACAGTTTATCCACAAAGCTTCTACTTAATATATTGGGTTGCAAAGTATTATTCAATCGGGGCTAGACACTTTCTAATGTGTTCGTGGAACTAAATCCGAAGCCACGCAGCTGTTGCTTTATACAAAAACTATAACTTTATGTATTAGATGAGAGAAATAGCATTAATAAATAAATATATATATGTATATACGTACTGGCAGAGTTTAATATCAGGATATGTAAATGGGTATTTCGACTTGGCTGAATGACAAATTGAGATGTACTTGCTTTCGCAATCATTGGCTTTTCCTGTTGCAAAAAATTTGATATTTTTTGTTTTTTGTTCTTAAATATTTTTATTAATAAAACGTGATTGTGTGTAAGTGAATCCTACATGCACTGTGCATTCTAATTATCATTTCTCTGTGTAAGAGTGGACTTTTCTTGAAAAATTGTTTGTTAATGTATCTTGTATATAGGTGAGTATAACACCACCACTCACCTAATATCTTCCAAAATCATTCTAAGCATATTTTTCAATAAAATGCATTAACCAATCAACGTTAAAATATTTTAATGTTCTCGATGTCTAAATTAATTTCCCTTAATAAGCAATATTTAATCTCTAATTGCAAGTTTACGGTGATACACTCATTAAATGTCATCTCAGGCACATTTTAAAAACTTCTATTATGTGAGAGACTGGTGACACCTCACTCTGTGTTCTAAATATGCAAGTGTTAGTGTATATAGAGAACTACAACATTATGGTTTGAAAAAAATTGATAATACATACACTATTAGAGAATTTTACAGCTCTTGCAAAAGAAAATATGGTACACGCTACATATAATTTTGAACATCAGTCTTACAGCAGGCATATTCCTAAAACATTAAAGGTATTTTTTTTTGTTTCGCATAATGATTCCCACATTTCCAAGCATGCATACGAAATCCAATTGATGTTTGCCTGTAAAGAAGTGTTTCCGATGTTGGTCCGCATGCCCCCCTGGTTGCGCTTCGGGCTTAAGAATGGAACGTAAGCACGTAAAGTAGGAGGGGAGTTAAATATCCTAATATTCTATATTGTTAACGCTTCAATTATATATCGTTTTGAATATATAAATGTATATATATATACATATATATATATATATATATATATATATATATATATATATATATATATATATATATATATATATATATATATATATATATATATATATATATATATATACATAGATATAAGAGGGATGACCACTAAGTGGACATCCATTGTGCTAGAAGACGATCAACTATGGTCTGACTACTAAGAAAAGATTGTTCTCAAGAAAATTAAGCAAACGCCAGAACGTAAGCGAGCAAGACAAATGAAAAGATACAAAATATAAAGGTTACTCACAGACCGGTCTGTTAGTAATCTTTATATTTCGTATCTTTTCATTTGTCTTGCTCGCTTACGTTCTGGCGTTTGCAGAATTTTCTTGAGAACAATCTTTTCTTAGTGGTCAGACCATTGGAGGTCTTCTTCTAGCACAATGGGTGTCCACTTAGTGGTCATCCCTCTTATATGTATGTAATATAATTTTTCTGAATCTTCAGATTTTTCAATATGCCAGACCACTAGTTTTAAATTAATATTAATTGAATTAATACTCAATTTTTCACTCTTATTATTTAAATTTATATATATATATATATATATATATATATATATATATATATATATATATATATATATATATATATATATATATACATACATTCATACATACATACATACATACATACATACATCTCTTCGACATCATTTCATAATCACCAAGTGTCGAAGTGCACCCCTTGATGAAGTCTGCAGACATGAGGTAAATACCATCATGAGATTGGGAAGGCAACTACTTGACAAGCATTCCCTATTCGACAACCCTGAACTCTTACCCAAAGAAATTGCAAGACTCTACCGTAACATAACATCAGAGGAGAGGATGAATGCATTCCAGCAGAAGACCATGCATGGATACATTAACAGAAAGCTCCAGGGTGATAACAACATTGACGACCAGAGCAGTCTATCGTGGACAAACAATCGGGTCACCAACTCTCACTTTGAAGGGTATGCCTTTACTATTCAAGAACAAGAAATAGCAACCAAATTCCTAATAAACAAACGGGACAGAGAGGCGGGCAAAGCGCCACAACGTAATAATCGATGCAGACTCTGTGGAATTAGTATCGAAGATATCACCCACATCATTAGCAGCTGTCCAAAAATGTCATCACGGTATTACCTACCCATGAGACATGATGTTGTGGCCAAGACACTGTACAATGAAATCCGCCGACAGGATAACCCCGGGGCTAAGGAGATGAAAACCCATAATGAGGTAGAGGCCATTACCACTCACAATATGAAAGAATATTGGTGGAATGTCCCAATAAAAACCTCAATAAAGTGCAGACATAATAGACCGGATATAGTAATCTGGGACAGAGAAGAGAAACTGTGTACAGTAGTAGAAATCAGCTGTCCTGCGGATGTCAACATCCCACTAAAGATTAGAGAAAAAGAGAAGAACTACGCCGAGCTACTGAGAAATTTACAGATACTCGACCCAGACTACAAGTTCAGATTCATACCCGTGATTGTTGGGGCATTGGGATATGTAACGAACTGCCTCAACAAAAACCTGGAAAAATTAGGGTTCTCAAAACCTGAAAGAAAAAGGCTGATTAGAAGACTACAGATTCAAGCCATCTATGGAACTGTAAAGATATGTAAAACTTTCCAAAAATTTAGCACATAAATACATATGCATGCATCTAGACATAAAAACGCATCCATAAAACAAACATACAAATCTGCGCATACACTAACACCAAATACTGCACACACACACATACATATGCACAAATACCTAGATGATGTTGATAAAAGTTCCAATGAAGGAGCCTTGAATCTATGTTAGAGTCCGGCTCTTTCTCTATGGACAAGAAATACAGAAATGAAACTGATTGATTACATACATACATACATTTACATTCATACATACATTTACATTCATATTGGGTTGGCCCAAATATATATGTTCGCTTTTGTCGACACTAAACTTCAAGCAGTTTTTTTAGGTAGCTAAGTTCAATCTGAAAACTCTGTCCATTGTTGTCAAGGCTAACTTTCAAGCACTCTTGTAAGAAGCTAACTTCACTATGACGTTTGGGCATGCACACCCGTTAGATACTTGACACTGCACTGTAATTTAGTGCAAACTTGCGACGAGAGAGTTTGTATTATGTCTGATTTGTATCACCCTCAAAATAGAGAATCTAAACGAACATTATCAACACCTGAATTTTTTTTCCTTTTAAGAAAGGCAGAAAAAAAAAAGACAGGAAACCTGCAGGAAATTATGCGCTGTGTAAGGAAAGGATGTTTTTACGAAATGTGTATACCAAAAATGGTCTTCAAGTTGTCGATCTGGGAATTCTTCGATCAAGATTTCCCAACTGAGATTACCAGCGACACGAACTCCCGTTATGTGACAGGATAACCACTGACATATTACCCATATATCGAAATCAAGTGCCCAAAACCATCTGTAACAACATGATTACGTCATCAAACTAAATGTTTGGGTCTCACAATTGAATGTAACTAATCTTGCCCACCAGATTCGTTGCAGAAACGTGAAGAAAACGATCGTTTAAATGTTGTGAAGAGAATGGTGACAGGGAGCGAAAATTGGTCCTCTCTGACAATATCAACATGAAGCTCATGCAGCAAAATTCTCAAGATAACCTCCAAACCAGGACTTTATTCGAATAAGATTTTGCTACTAACTTGTGCCCGTTTTTATGAAAACTTAAGTGTGGTGAAGAACGAAAAGAAGTGAAAAACAATGACTGTTTCACATTCCGAACAATTCAATTACAAACGTTTCAGAAAGAGATGGTGTGCATATGTGGGTATACCTAATATAATAGGATTATGGGAAACTTAAGATACTCTATCATCACAGATTAGCCCTTCTGCTGATATCTAATCTCAGTCTGTTTGCACATTTCCACTACTTCCTGATTAGACAATCGAAACCAGTCAATGAATCTCTGTGGTACTCAGCTTGGTCGTAACTGATAGAAGGATATTTCTTCCATTTATCCACTTGAGAAAACTTAATGTTGGAGTTTTCTTGTACTTAATTCTATACTGTAGTAAAGCTAACTATTTCTAATTGATCACACTACCGGCAAGATCAATCTTGCAGGCAAGTATCACTGAGAATTACCATGAGATGATTACAAACTCAGAAAGAAAATATCAATGAAGAAAAACCAGCAGTTTTCAGTAAAGGTAGCAGAAGTTTTGATTACTTCAGTACAGATCGTTTATCTTGTTTTCTCAGTGTGAAGCACCACCAGCAAGAACACAAAATCTAGCATGTTATACTCATTAGAAAGGAGCTTAATGTTTTGGCGTGATGATTTACGGGAAATTATTTTAAAAGATTTAATAGGATGAAGAATTTGACTCATTCAAGCAACTTATTTGTTTCAAGACACCAAGTATGTGTGAGATTTAGGCTATATTAGAAGCGGTGTGACACGTCCTAAAACTGATGCAGAAAATAAACGATGCCCTTAAATATAATGGATGTCCACTCAGCATTGGAGAGGTGTTTGTTACAAAGCTAAGAAGAGATGGTCTTTAATTGATGAGCTGGTAATAATTGCGTATAAATTGGTTGACTTAAAGGTACTCTTGTAGGTTATACAATGTTTGAACAAAAACTGTACAAAATATCCTCTATCCAATTTCCATTGTTTTCATCAGAACAGATATCCATGTCCAATGTGAAACACTAGACGAAAAGAGCATTCAAATAACTAGAGACAAATGTCGATCAAGTATCAATGCAAAACTTCCTTGCATGGACTGTTCAGAACAAAAGTGCAGTAAAAGCAGATGGTCCAATATTGCAGGAGAGAAACATCTCCATAAAAAATAATGATATTTTGTGTACGGACACCATACAGCATATGTGCCTTCCAACTTCCATGCATGTGATATATGGATCCGCACAATATTGTTGTTGGCACTCCGTCGCTTACGACGTCGAGGATTCCAGTTGATCCGATCAGTGGAACAGCCTGCTCATGAAATTAATGTGCAAGTGGCTGAGCACTCCACAGACACGTGTACTCTTAACATAGTTCTCGGGGATATTCAGCGTGACACAGTGTGACAAGGCTGGCCCTTTGAATAACAGGCACAACAGAAACAGGAAGAAAGAGTGAGAGAAAGTTGTGGTGAAAGAGTACAGCAGGGTTGGCCACCATCCCCTGCCGGAGCCTCGTGCAACTTTAGGTGTTTTCGCCCAATAAACACTCACAACGCCCGGTCTGGGAATCGAAACCGCGATCCTATGACAGCAAGTCTGTTGCCCTAACCACTGGGCCATTGCGCCTCCACCCGCACAAGATAGATACAGAGAAAAATACAGGCATTCAAAATGAGAGGGCAACTCCAAGCGATTTGGTACATAGATAAATTCACCAAGGAATTTCATTCATAGAGACATTCATCTAACTGGCATCGAAACAATCAATATCACATGGCCGAAGAAAAGAAATATGATATGATATGCAGACTTATCAAGATGGAGTAACCTAGCAAATAATTTTATTAGGAAAATGTGTGATATGCACGAGAAAGGTAGATATACAGAGAAATTATTAAAAACACAAAACAAAATCTGATGCACACCTCTAACAGACTGAAGCATCGTACACGGTATATGGTACTGCTAGTGTGTCTTCATCAAGAAATGAGAGTAGAAGACAAATCCATGCATACTAACATTGGTAACGGTAAATACTTCTTTAGCAAACATTAAGTGGAATTGAATGTAATATGTAACTTAACAAATGTAATTTTTGTTGATGATTAATGCATCGATGCGCCCTACCGCAAATAATGTCAATTGAATGAATTAAGCAATTTTACCTTCTTTACATTTCATGAGAGAAGTTTGATGGAAGTACCCAGTGCACTTGTGCTTCCTCTCAGAGGAACAGTTTTCATATACGGATATGCGTCTGTAATGTACATATATAGTAATATCACACTACAAGAGAGTAAAATCCTTAATGAGTTTGGCAATATTCTGAATAATCGACGTAGTGTAATGAACATTCACAGGAGTGACTGAGATCGAATTGCTACTTTTTATAATGTCCTTATATCCAGGATTGCTGAAATATTTCCTAATCGACACAGTAAATAGATTTTAAAATCTGAATTCTAATCGAATGCCGTTCTGGTAATCGGTTTTTAAATATACTAGCGAAATTCCGCATGGAAAATTCTTATGAAATAATGTCTTATGATTAATAATTTGAAATAAAGTAAGTAACATTCATTCGCTAATGATATTCACAAGTAACAAAATTTATTAATAACAATATTTTTTATATGATGTATCATTATAACGAGTTTTCTAAAGCATTAAAATACGTAATTTAAAAGAACGCGAATTGTTCAGACTCCACAGTTCTAATCGCACATTCAGGACTTGTGTCTATACTGGAAATAACTTATGTATTCTTTGATTTGCTAAACGCTGTTTCTAGTTACATTGACGTCGATATGCCCCATTCTTAGTGCGATGTACTTAGCACTAATCAATTATTGAAACTAGTGCACTCCAAGTGAGCATTTCTTGATTTGCAACAATGTTACAAATATTCATTTCAATTTTGGGTGGAGTAGGGTTTTTGAGCCGATTGCATCGATCCCAGTGTTCAACTTTTACCTGATTCATCGGCCACAAAAGGATTAAAGGCGAAGTCGACCTCGATGGAATTTGAAAAAAACAACATAAAGACGTACGAAATGCCGCTAGGAATTTTACCCGGCACGATAACGATTTTTCTCGCTCGCTGCCTTACTCAGTATTACAAATATTAATAATTAATAGTCGATTCTATAATCAAATATATAAACATGTAGCTGTTAGTTGTAGCGATAATCAGAAAAGCAAAAACGATATATGTACTTGCAAAAATTCTTATCTGGTGATTGCACGGGGTAATCTTTTTCCGCTTGTGGACAATAAGATTTGAATAACTCAATGCAGCTGTCTTTCCCTGAAAAATATAAAATTTCATATCTTATTTTATGTTTTTACAACTTCTGGATAGTTAGATAAAATATTAGATGAGAAGATAAATTAATACTTAATTCCGCTCTTAATTTGCGTCATAATTTGTAATCTATATTACGTACTTTGACAACAAAGATAATCATTTCCTCATAATAGACAATTAGTAAAATAATCTTACCAGGGCAAGCATTTTTGTGGGTTTTTACAAAGGATTTGAAGCAATATTCGTCTTTGAATTTGTCAGCACACTTCTTAAATACGATAAGACGCCTGATGTTGAAAATAAATGGTTAAAGATTATTTTTGAATTATAAAACTCAAAATTTTATTCATAATTTGGCAATGCTTTGGATCTGAAGATTGATAGAAATATGGACAAGTTTGATATAATCATTATTTCTGAGATTAATATACTGCTTTGTGAAACTATACTTTCGTACTTCCGGGAATTACAAAATTATTCGTATTCAGAGGCAGGAGTTATAGAAAACAGTCTGCTGCTTTGTCCCATGTTTCTATACTTGTCAATTTCAGAGAAATCATCTTTGCGTTTATTAATCAGCTAAGCGTGTATTTAAATGTGGTTAACATGCACCATTCTACCTCGATGTATCTAGTGCCAATCTGATAAAGTAGCTTTGTGAACTACTCATTTCCCAACGAGTATTTCTAGTGTTGTACCAATGTTAGCGGCGTTGTCAATTAACTGCAGGTTATATCGTTATATTCTTTTTGTCTATTATTTTTATTGTTTCAGTCGTTGAACTTCAGCCATAATGGGGCATTAGATTGAAGAGCTTTAATTGATCATATCTCACCCCAATTACTACATCTGAATTCAGTAACTAGTCTTGCTTTTGAGGAGTCGCTAAGTTACGAGGATGTAAACAAATAGGCCGTGAATGATAAATGAATTTTCACACTTACATATAACCACTCAGACACATATACACTAACTCATGTGACCTTACGCCGTTCTTCTGAAAAGCTTTCACTCAATATATTCAGCTATATATATAAATATTGGCCCGTAGCTAATGTAAAAAACACATGTGCATGGAACTAAATCCGATATGATGTGACTGCCAAAGGATCTTCTTAACCACACAGGTATTGATTTATGCAAATAATTAAAAATTTACGTGTTACGTGTAATAATGATAGAATATTTGTAAATAAATATATAAATTTACGAACGAGCACTGGTACGTATCCGGATACATTAGTGGGTACTCTCTCATGGCTTCATGACATATTTGTCTGTACTTTCCTTCGCACTCACTGATTTCATCTGCAGCTAGAAATTTGATATATTTTATGTCTTTAGTTCTTAAATATTCTGACCATAAAGACGAAACTGGATCTTTTCGGTTATCACGGGTTTGAATTTTTAAAATTAAGTGAAAATGATCAAGTTTGGTTGATTGATGTTATTTTTCACACTGATTCCGAATTTACAATGCCTTTATTCTTAGAGATTTAGTAAACTGTTGGAGGTGCAATGACCCAGTGGTTAGGGCAGCAGACTCGCAGTCATAGGATCGCGGTTTCGATTCCCAGACCGGGCGTTGTGAGTGTTTATTGAGCGAAAACACCTAAAGCCCCGCGAGGCTCCAGCAGGGGATGGTGGTGAACCCTGCTGTACTCTTTCACCACAACTTTCTCTCGCTCTTTCTTCCTGTTTCTGTTGTGTCTGTAATTCAAAGGGTCAGCCTTGTCACACTGTGTCACGCTGAATATCCTCGAGAACTACGTTAAGGGTACACGTGTCTGTGGAGTGCTCAGCCACTTGCACGTTAATTTCACGAGCAGGCTGTTCCGTTGATCGGATCAACTAGAACCCTCGACGTCGTAAGCGATGGAGTGCCAACAACAAAACATTAGTGGGTACGTTGCATGTCGCTAATATTCTGTGTTCTTATATCTATCTACCGATGTTGGTATTTATATAGAAAGGGACGTCAAATAGATTTGATGCACGATATCATATTTCGTGACAATAAAATTTGGGATTCGTATAAGTATCATAAATGACAATCACCGCAATGACTAACAAAAATTATAAACTATTTTGATTTACAAGATTCTAGCGTGGTTTGACACCTATTCGTCAAGAGTAAAAAGAAACAGATATTTCTCTCTCCCCATAAATCCAAATTTAGGTTAGTTTAGTCGTTATCTGTGCGTTGTATTCGAGGTTTTAAGTTCTCATCCTTCAACAGTAATGGTTGGCTCCATGTTTTATGTAAACTGTTGCAATATTTATAGTATCTTCTATTAGTAGGTAAAATAATTTTTTACGATCATTAGTAAAGGCTAATGTTTCGAAACCCAATTTTTATGGAATGCAAAATCAAGGTTAGCAGGATACGAAATATAATTTGATTTCGGAATTGGTTGAAGCATTAATAATATAAAATAACCAAAAATATTCTCACCTTTACATATTAAGTGATAGACAGTGACGAAGTACCTTTCGCAGTCGTGTCTCGTCTCATAAGCACACATATAATATGTTAACAGGCGACTGGAATATAAAAGCCAAAGAAAATCTTATCAGATAAATGAATACAATTTCGTAATAATTTCACAAGCCAGGTAAGACCATAAAACGTTCAGGAATATATATATATATATATATATATATATATATATATATATATATATATATATATATATATATATATATATATATATATATATATATATATATATATATATATATATGTATATATGTATAAGCAATGTTAAATCTCTGAACAAGGTATTAACAGTAACTGCACGACAAGGTGAAGTATATTTGCCACTTAAATGTGGCTGACCCCTAAAGGTGGATGTTACTGTTGCTTTTAGACCCAGGAGAACATCTCCTCCAGCTGGCTATTGACACACATCTGTGTCCTGTCTGTATTTGCAAATGGAAGTCATCCTTCCCTGTCTGTATTTGCAAAGGGAAGTCATCCTTCGCATTGCAAATACAGACAGGACACAGATGTGTGTCAATAGGCAGCTGGAGGAGATGTTCTCCTGGGTTAAAAGCAACAGTAACATCCACCCTTAGGGGTCAGCCACATTTAAGTGACAAATATACTTCACCCTATATATATATATATATATATATATATATATATATATATATATATATATATATATATATATATATATATATATATAAATATATAGTTTTAGGGAAAATAACCAAGTTTCAAGAACTCATCGATGAAAATCCACTATCACATATAGAAATATTAACAATTAAAAGCACAATAAATGAGTATAATATAAAACAAAGTAAATATCATATTATAAAGATAATATAAGTTTGAATTACGGAAAAATATGGATAAGTACTGTTTTTTCTTTGCTAAAGATTTTCTACTATTTGAAAATAATATGTATTCTTGTTTTTTATATTATTCATTTGGTTCTTTAAAGATTATTTTTAATAGATAACTTATTTAACCCTAAATTATTTAGAAGTTATAGTTTCATTTCAACATAATATTAGAACTTCGATTTGAATAGTGTTGATATATTTTCGATTGTTTTTGATTAATAATATTTGATTAATAATTAGTCTTTATTGTTTATAATATCGTTAAAGGTTTTTTTAATTAGAACTTTGTATATATATATAAAGTTTAATATTTTATTCTTAATAATATTTTTCTTTCCTAATTTTTTCATTCATAATTTTTTCATTCATATTTTTATTTTTACGTTTGTAGAAATAAATATTCTTGTATTTTTCTATTATTCTATTGATTTTTAATGATAATTAAATAACCGTTTTTAATTTTAAATAGTATAGCTTTAACTATTACACCGGTTAAATATGTACTAATTTTATCTTCATTATTATTTTAAACTTAAACTTAGTTCAAATTGTATTTAAAACAATGATAATTTAAAACAATGATAATTTATGTAAGCTGGTTTTTGTATATAATATACATGTTAGCATATATTATAATGAATGAAGGGATGATTATTGAATGTTTATCATTTTGATATTTTGATATTTTTAATAATTTCTCTATCTTTATGAAATAAATATTTCATATAAATTCATTTGGTACTTATTGTTGGTTGAGATATATATATTTATTTATTTTAATTATTGTTCTACTTACGACCCGAAGATTAGCTATATTTTTGAATAGAATTTATTTTCGATAACTTCAATTGATTTTAATTGATTTTAATCGATTTAAATTTCCTTTCTATTTGAAAATTAGCTATGAGACACGTGTAGTCATTTTATTATCTTTATCTTATGATATTTACTTTGTTTTATATTATACTCATTTATTGTGCTTTTAATTGTTAATTTTTCTATATGTGATAGTGGATTTTCATCGATGAGTTCTTGAAACAGTTATTTTCTCTAAAACTATATATTTTATATATATTTTATCTATAAAGGTCAATTTAATTTTGATTTCTTTATAAATTGATTTTAATTGAGATTTTACCTGCAATTTTGGATTTTGTCCCGAATATTGTTATATATATATATATATATATATATATATATATATATATATATATATATATATATATATATGTGTGTGTGTGTGTGTGTGTGTGTGCATGTATATATATATATATATATATATATATATATAAAGTAGTTGTATACTGCCAACTTAACGTGACAGTCCTAATAAGGGAATATATTACTGCTGTTTAGCCCTAGGAAGCTGGACCGCTTCCTATTAGGCCTTGACACATTTCCTGTGCCCTTATCCTTGCGAGAGGGAGACAAACTCCTCCACCCAGCCTAGCCTGCATTCAGGGACATGTTTCTGAATCTTTGCTCGTCATCAACCTGAAGTAGCACGACTAGCTAGTTGAAAAAGTTTGTTTACCTCATATATGTATGTATATACATATATATGCATGTATGTATATATATATATATGCATGTATGTATATATATATATATATATATATATATATATATATATATATATATATATATATATATATATATATATATATATATACATACACACATATATATATCTATACAAACACACACACACACACACACACACACACACACACGCATATATTATGTTGTTTACGTTTTGAGACCAAATTGACACTGTCGGTTATTTTTCATATTTCAGCGATAGGTTTAATAATTTCTAATCAAGACAGTAATGCATTACTGAGTGGGTATTTTGGCAATGGAAATGAAAAAAAAAATCTGCTGTATCTCACCAATAGAAACTTATTTCCAATGTATAAATGTTTTGATATTAAGGTGTTTATAAAATCAAGTTTTTTAACTTTATAAATGCCTATTTACGATAATGATTTTTAATTATAACTTTACAATATGTTGATTTCTTCTGTTATATGTAGCCATGATTGATCGCTTTACCGAGCGTCAAACTAATACACCTGCTTGTTGTTCACATACCTGTCTTCGTCTTTAGTTTTTCTCTAAATTTCAACTATATATATATATATATATATATATATATATATATATATATATATATATATATATATATGGGTTATATTTAAAATTAAAATGTAGTATCGAAACCATGCTTTGTGCATGTCTCTAGTAGTGTGCCTTGCGATCGGATTCACCACTCACGGCTACCAGGCTTCATCCGCAGTACTGCACTTTCGTCGCAGGATCTACGTCATAAATTCCTCAATGTACGTTTAGTATATTTGCAATGATTGATTGAGGAAGACAGAGTGTTCTGTGAGCTTTATTTATACACACATACATATATATCCCCGTGCACATACACATGGACACATGTAGAAATATGTATTTATATATATATATATATATATATATATATATATATATATATATATATATATATAAGTTTATTTAAAAGAAAGTAGCTAGGCTTCTGTTGGTTGTTTTTCCTCGCATTAGGTACTAAATGTGGTTATTTTGAGAAGTCCACTGTGTGGCGTTGTTATTCTTCTGTAATAATGCCCTTTATATAAATATAAACGAATAATTATATTCTTGGGAATAGAAATTTCCCTTACGAATTTTTTTACACACTGGCTTCTTGATAAAATTCCTGTAAAAGAGTTTTATCCCTTTTTGAATTTATATATATATATAGATAGATATTCACATGCATATGCATACACATACGCATACACATACGCACATATAGATCCATACGCATCTATACAAATAAACAGACATATCTGGGTGTACAGTGTTTGATGTTTATTACTGGCTTGTGATAATCAATTTACGCTATTTATGATTGTGATAGTAGTGAGATGTTCCTACTGTTGTAGGTGAATGTGGATTTCTTGACATGCATGCATGTGCAATCCTTTCGGATAATTTGTTGATAAATGTTTCGTTAGTTAATAGAAAGGACAAATATTTTTCAGAGCTCACCTCCGCACCTCCTGGAAAGGGGTTGTCTTGTAAGTGCGCAGGACAGTTCATAATCAATGATGTCTGTTATTAATTTCCGCAGACAATCTATGCGTGTGTTCACGGGGATATGTGTGTGTATGTGTGTGTATGTGTGTGTGCATGTGTATGTGTGTATTTGTATGCATGTATATATATACATATGTATGTGTGTGGGTGTGTACCAAGTCCAAAGACAGGAACCATACATCCACCAAATTCTCGATACATTGGCAAGAATGGTACGCATGAGAAACCAACGAAGTACTCAACCTTTAGAGCGCTTTTCATTCAAAGGCTATTCTGACCTTCCCATTTATTCTCTGTATTTGATTTTTTTCTTTAACTACCGCTCCCAGTATATATGCCAATATATGGATTTGTAAACTACTATAAACGCACGTATCATATCAATTTCATCCTACCGCTCACAACATATATCCATACATCAGAAAGTGATATCCACGCGATTTTTTATTCATATCCACTACAACTTTTGCGATTCATCCCGCACATTTACCTCACAGGTGAGATACTGTACAATTAATTGTCTTGAATCAAATCTGCAGGATGAATGAAAGTAATTGTAGCGAATTTGAATAAAGAATCTCATGAATTCTATTTTCAGCCTCTGATCTATTGATATAAACTCTATGGATACCAAAAAATTCCTGAAGTAATTATAATAGCATATGCATCACTAGTGTTGTTGACATATGGTAGCTAAAATTTGTGGACGAGCTTTACACAACATGCTACTAGTTTTCTACCCGAATATAATTGAACAGTATATATGTATATATAATGCTAATCAGGAAATCTATACAAATTCGGAACACCTGTTATATTTATGAAAAAAGATGATTTTTCAATTGAATATTCATATAAATTTACATATTCATTCTTGTGGGTGATAAAAAATTGCCAATGATATTTAAAAAATTAAAAAAACAAATTAGTTATTCCTCTTTTTACAGTGTTTATTGTCACCTTTGTGTCTTAAAATGAAGCACTATATGGATTCAAATTTAATTTAGAATTATGATTATACTATTTCCAAAAAAATTTGAATCATTTCAAATTTTAATATTTCTCTTGTTAGAAGCAAGTATATTTGAGTTTATAATTCATGATACGTTTATTTTTTTTTCTTTTAGTAGAGACGTAAATGAGAATATATTTTGCAATCCCTTGTCTTTATTTTCAAATATTTTGATTGTTTTAAGTTCTATAGATATCAGGATTGTTCTTCAGAAAAAATGTTTCGGGCTGCAAATCTGATGAAAAATTAAGGAATTAGGGAAGAGAGTAAGAATATCTTCTTGGGGGAAAATAGGATAGTCTACCGCGTTTAGAGGGCATAAATTAGGCCACTAATGTCTGTTTAAAATATGTTCTAATTTCAATTAACTAAACACGTTCTAATTTCAATTAACTAAATATTTAAGTTTTAACTTATCGAAAACACTGTATTCCGATTTAGCGTGGGTCTGATAGCAATAGTCTACACTTACCCGATGATTGTGAATCAAATTTTATCAAATTATTGTGTTGGGGTATATTCTTGGTGACACTACATAAAACATTCAAATATAAAGAATACTGAGGTTGTAATTTTTATACGAATGTTTACATGCTACATTGTTTATGAACCTGGAGCGCCTAAAAGGCAAAATTTTGCTGGCTAACACTATTCTATAAAAATAAAAAAATAGATAAATAAACTAAAAATTATTAGATTATACTTTTAATATTTAGAACCTGCTTGATGCACTGAGTCCCTCAAAATATAGAACATTTTTTTGCTTATAAGAAATCACTACTTTTATCAAAATATGACGACTATTCCAAATTTACAAATAACGGGATTCACAAAGATATGAAGACATATTGAAATTTGAAAATTAGTGAAATTGGGCAAATTTTATCATTTTTTAAATATATTATGCGATAAAATATTTCTTATCAATATTTGCATTTGGGCCGCGAAAATGCTGTGGCATCGATTGATTGGTTTTAGTCAAATGAATCGACCCTAGTACTTATTTTTTAAGCCTAGTACTTAGTCTAACGATTTCTTTTTACCGAGCCGCTTAGTTACGGGGACGTAAACATACAAATACCAGCTATCAAGTGGTGGTGGTGGGAGGGGACAAACAAATACGAGGACAAACACATAAATATATTTACACACGCACTCTTATGTAAGTATGCATGTTTGTATGTATGTATCTATTTTTCAGCATACACACACACGCACACACACACACATATATACAACGGACATTTTTTCAGTTACCGTCTATCGCATCCACTAACAAAGCTTCGGTTGACATAGTGCTATAGTGGACAACACTTGACCATGGTGCCACGCAGTGGGACTGAACCCTGAACAATGTGTCGAGAAGTTAATTCTTTACTACAGAACCGTACGTATTGATTTTGCTTTAAATTTTAAGATGTTAGAATTAAAACATTTGAAAAATATGAGGTATATAGCAGAAAATTCTGCATCTCCGTCGTATACCTGTGCTTCGATTCCCTCCGTTAATCAAACGTATATTATTGTATCTGGAGTAAATATAGGAAGTTCCACAGAAGAATGTTTATCATAGGAAGTGTCAGTATTGAAAGGAGTGTGCTCATTTCCAAGTTCAGTTAACACTTTTATGCCCACATGTTCTCTGCTAGTACACTCGTTTTAGATAAAGATTAAACATTACTTGAGGTTTTCTATAGAATTCCAATACATTTAGAAAATGAAAACCAACGTGCATCATTCAAGAACCATTGGACTAACTGCACATTTTGACTCAAAATATATTGTCGTGGATATGCATCATTCTTAAAATCGAAGCAGTTGACACCGATTAATATATGCTCCTTATTTAATCTAGTATATTTCAAGTAAGCATTTCTTGTCTTGTGCCGTAAGAAATATTATTCCTAAATATTTGAATATACCAATGTATAATTGAAAAAACATGTACATTTTAGATATAGTAATAATAGTAAGAGTAGTAAGAAAACATACGTACTTGCAAAAATGCGTGTCTGGAATACGCTTAGGATAATTCCGTTCCGCATTGGGACACATGTTTTGGAACTCGTTTATACATGTGTCATTATCTGCAATACATACAAATTTGACATATCCATTGATTTTCTAATCAATCCTTTTGAATTATTAAATGACTCAACAGAAATTAAATCGATTAATTTTGGTCTCACCCACCATTAGTGGTTATAGGCTATATTACATGGTTTAATCTTGACGAAGATGTTTTCTGAAATAAATTTTGTGAGCTTGTTCATAATTCTTCATGGATATTTTTCGGTTAGATTTTTAAAGAAAATACTCGTTCTAAGTTATCTGTTGAGATCTGTAATATACAGTTTGTGGCTAAAATGGATGAATTATTTACATAAGCTTGCGTACATGGGGAACTATGTGTTTTCATGGGAGCTATTTCAATTAGTCGAACAAATGCCTGAAATAATTATTATTATGTCCGTACTGGTAAGCTGGAGAAATCGTTAGTAGCATTCCATCCGTCTTTACGTTCTAAATTCAAATTCCGCTGTGGTCAACTTCACTTTTCCTCCTCCTTTCGGAGTCAGTAAAGTAAAGTATCAGCTGAGCACTGGAGTCAATGTGATCAACTTTATCCGTTTCAGGCTTTATGTTAATAACGTAACTTATAAAATGTAATATGTTTCGAATTTAGTTTGCAAATGCACCGTTTCTGCCAATATGCGTGAATAAAGTATGTCTTACTTGGACAATTATCAACAAAGATTCCGTTGTAGAAATCCCAGCACTTCTCATTGGTATCTTTAGCACAACTTTTGTATTTCTCAAGGCGTCTGCAAAATCAAGATAAATCTGAGAAATTCATTTCAGAAAAAGGTAAGTTATAATATAATGGAGAATATTTTCGATTATTAACGTAATAAACTCTGTATCAGCTTCAAATATCTTGCAATATTTATGTGTACTGCAAGGTGGCAAACTGACGGAATCGCTAGCACACCGGTCAAATAACGTAGTGCTATTTGGACTTGCTCATTACATTCTGAGTTCAATTTACGCCTCAGTGGTCTTTGTTCTTCAGCTTTTCGGGGTCGATTAGATAGGTACCGGCTGAGCACTGGCTTCCTGTCACTGGCTCCCTCCCTCCTTCCCCAGAAATTATTTGCCTTGTGCTAAACGTTTGAAACTAAAATTTTATCTTCGTTACATACTGATATCACGTTACCATTGTATGTAATTTTTATATTTCCAGGGTAGTAAAACGCAAATGAAGATATAAATTTTACAAACTGATTTCTAACATTTGGCAATAAAGATTAAATATTGGTGCATTTCGTATGGTAGATTGTAGCAAAATGAAGTTTTACGCAGTCATTTGAAGAAAAGATAATAAAGGTTTAATAATAAACAACGAATTCTAAATAGCATGTGTCTTGTGATGATCAAACATTACTATAGGTTTCCTAAAGCATGACATATTCTTAAAGACTGACATGTTTCGGTCTCTCGATCCGTCTTGAGTGCATATTTGTGAACTTGTGCCATACTTAGTATTACTTATATACAAAGTGCGGTGAATAAATAGTCGTCTAAATTACGCAAAAATGAAAATAACACTGACATCTCATTCTAACAGATATACTTACCAAAATAACATAAACATATCTTGAAATAAAAGAGAGTAAATGTATTCAGTAAAATCGTCATTGGCTTCTACTACCGCTTCCAGACGACTTCGGAATCTCCTGCAACTCTTCTGGGCGAGCCACTTGTTTAATTTGGTGAATGCTGCCGTAATCCTTGCCTTCAGTTTATCATTGGTATTACAAGGAGTTTTGTTGGTCTCTCGTTCAACTGCGCTCCACACATAATAATCAAAGGGGTTGCAGTCTAGAGGGTTAGGTGGTCAAGTTTTAGGGGTGGTGTGGTCAGAGAAATTGTCTAACAGCCATAACTGGGTTCTGCTTGTTTGGCATGATGCAGACTCCTGTTGCCAGACATAGGGCCTTCCAGCAGTCACCCGCTTGACCCAGGGCAGCGTTATCTTCACCAGGCACTTGATGTAGGCCTCCACGTTGAGTTTGAGGCTGTGTGGGAAGATGAGTCGAGGCATAACGTCGCCATCACTAGTGATTACTCCAAACACCATGATGTTACCTAGATGTTCGATTTGTATCACTCTCGGTACATGTTCATATTGGTAAATATTCGTAGTGGAGCTTCCGGTTCGAATGCCAAGCAGTATAGCATGTCGTTTTCAAATTCCTAGCACAGTGAATTGCCTCATGGTGCTGTTTTTCTCACAACTAACCCTGCTACACACTGTAGACGACAAAATCAAAAACAAATAATGTGCATGCGCAAAATTAACAATATAAAATTGCGACAATTTACCCATCGCACACTGTACCTACTGGTCTGCCAAAAACTGTTCAAGTCATATTGTCGTTAATATGCACCATTGTAGGTCAACGTAATTAGCACTAATCGAAATACTCTTTCCTACTGAATGTAACATTCCAACTAACAATGTATTAATTAGTACCAATGTAAGAAATTTTGATTTCAAATTTGGGTACAAGTCTGGAAATTTCAGCGGAGGAGTTACGTCGATTACACCGAATCCAGCGCTCAATTTGTTATAATTTTATCGATGAAAGGCAAAGTCTACCTTCGTGAAATTTGAACTCAGAAAGTGAAGATAGACGAAATGTAGCTAAACATTTTACCGGCGTGCTTAACGGCTCTGTGACAGCGTGCCGCCCCTATCAATGTAAAAAAATATTAGTAATTAATGGTTGATGGTATGTGTGCATTATTACAAATATATGTCAGTTAATTAATATTAAATGTAAAAATAGTTGTAAGAGTAGTAAGAAAATACACGTACTTGCAGTAATTCAAATCTGGATTAGCTATGGGATAATCTTTTTTAGCTTGCGGACATTTTGATTCAGTGAAATTTGAGCAAAGATCTTCCACTGCAACAGATTTTGACATTTCCTTTCGTATTGAGAAAATATTATGATGAAATATATATAAAAGCATTTAAATCTGGTCATAATCCATATTGTTATTTGTAATCTATATAACGTGGTTTGATGATGAAAAAATAATATAACTACAAAATATGATTTCGTGTGTTGCAAATGAAAGTATTATTTCAGTTAGAACTAAAGTAAAAAGTTATAAATATATTACTGTCTATTTCCAACCTATTAGTGTTGTGTTTAGTATTATGAATATTTCAAGATACAGGTATATCACATATTGCCTTCATGTTGGGAATAATAGTTTTCTATTTTCATATCTCAGTGTTTCAGGAATTCTTTATTGCATTACTCTTTTACCCTTTTACTTGTTTCAGTCATTTGGAGCACCGCCTTTTAGTCGAGCAAATCGACCACAGGACTTATTCTTTTTAAGCCTAGTGCTTATTCTATCGGACTCTTATTGCCGAACCGCTAAGTTACGGGGATGTAAACACACCAGCATCGGTTGTTAAGCGATGTTGAGGAGACAAACACTGACATACAACACACACACACATACACACACACACACACACACACACACACACACACACTCATATATATACATATATACGATGGGCTTCTTTCAGTTTCCCTCTACCAAATCCACTCACAATGCTTTGGTCGGCCCGAGACTATAGTAGAAGATACTTTGTCCAAGGTGCCACGCAGTGGGACTGAACCCGGAACCATGCGGTTGGTAAGCAAGCTACTTACCACACAGTCACTCCATGCAGAAATCTGGCGGAAAAAAGACAGTCTATTTAGTTTGTGCGTATGTCGCGATTCTAGATCTTTGTCTTCTGCGTCATAGAGTGTTTTGATAAATATATTGATAATGTTGCATTATTTCATTTATCATTTTAATGATTGATTTATATTCATGCTGCATAGCAACCTTACCTTCGCAGTGCCTTGCGGAAAGTATTCTAAAAGAAGTCATGCAATGCTTGTTTTCCTCTAACTTAGCACATTCATATAATTTGGGAAGGCGTCTGGAAGATAAAAATATACTGAAAAATTATTTATATATATATTGAAAAATTATTCAAAACAAAAGATAATATGAATATAGGTGGCAATCTTTCAGTTTAATGATTTATTGAATTACAATCTTTTGTGGATTGATATAATTTGTACCAGTTTCAAATAATTGACAATATAAATATTGTATTCATCGCGACGCCAAATAACTGCAATGCGTAATTATCCTTTCATATGGCCGGGATTTATAAAATAATTCGTAGTGAGACGCAGGAGATATATATTTATATACATGCTCATATATTAGAAATCGGTTTTACACTCGGTAATATGCTAAACGTTCAAATCCGAATGTGGTTGTTACTCAGCGTCTTTAGGTCGGTATGATTTGTACCAATCAGTCACGGTACCCTCATCCACTTCAATAAATTATTTCTAGTCATGTACTAAAATAAGAATGATTAGAAATTAACTGTTGATAATACCGTTGTATATTTTAATCTTTTATTCTTTTACTTGTTTTAATAATTGGACAGCAGCTTTTATGAGTCCGTACTTTGAATTGTTCTAAAGTATCAAATCGGAGTCAAGAGTTCGTTGAAACTTGACACTCAAGCATGCCTACACACGCACACACACACGTATACACACACACACATACACACACACATACACACACGCACGCACACACACACACACCCACACACACACACACACACACACACACACACACACACACACACCCACCCACACACACACACACACACACACACACACACACACACACACACACACACATATATATGCATACATGTATGTATGCATGAATTTATTGTATGTATGTGTGTGTGTGTGTATGTGTGTATGTGTGCGTGCAGGAATGTGGTTCCAGATTGTGTCTGAATGAGCAGCACCTTTAGCAATTACCCATTTCCACAAATTCTGGCACCCAGTGATATATGGTAACAGAATCTGTGGAAATGTCAAATAATGATAGAGATAGTAACCGAATATACGTACTTGCAGTAGTTTATATCTGGATTCACTTCAGGAAGATTGCTGAAAGCCTTGAAGCAAGTTGATCTGTATCTTTCCATGCAGTCAGGTTGTTCTTCATGAACTATAATTTTAACGCTTTCGGTCTTTAATTATTAAAAAATTCATATCATAAGGACGAAAGATTACATGATAGACCATAACTTAAAACTTTGCTTCTGTCTGAGTCCACGTTATTTGTTGCAATCTATAATCCGGCGTTTGCCGATGGAATGGATATTATTTATGTAATTGTGCGATTTTATGCACTCCAACTGATGGGAGCTAGATTGTAAATTAGATAATATTAATGTTGATAGTTATTCAAATACTAACCATTTTCTGGGTTATATCTTGTTTCATGTAGTTGAAAATTAAAAAAAAAATTAATAATACATTAGATTTAATATGATTTATTTTCATTCCCAACAACTCTTTTATAAAGTATATGTTTTTAGTTTCTTCATTGATGTATACTGTTCCAAAATGAATGTCTACGTGGATGGTTCAGATCTTAAGCTTTCTCAGTATGTTATCTGTGTGTAAGTGTAGGGTTCTCTTTCGGAAAAGTATCTGGTAAAGTATGTTATCTACAGTCGTCAGAATATTGCTAATAATAATATATAGTGAGGCTGCTATTACGCATACTGATATTTCCAAATAGTTTGGTTAATAATTTCATGATCATAAACATTATGAAATGAAAGCTACGCCACTTATATCAGAAAATGACATCAGAAAGCTACTCTACCATTTCTGCTACAATAGCAACCCCTGAACATTTCGTTGGCTTTCAAATATGAAGCATTCAATAGCAAACCGCTCGTCCATTCTAAATTCATAACAGTCGATATCAAAATGTATTTTATTTGTAGTTTCCAGAAATCAATATTACAAAGGTATGCCCTACCAACCCAATTTTATAAATCATAAGCAAACGAAGTTCCATGAACTTAAAAAAGCATCGCCAGAAGCTCGTGAAGAAACCGGTATGCCAGTTACATCACTCATCATACATCCTTTATGGCTGCACAAATCAGAACTACAAGTTCTTAGGCCATATGTCAAGATGAGGCATACATGGGACTAAACAAGAAAATCGTGTTTCTGTGCTTCATTTATTTAGAATGATAGATATTTACATAGATCTATTTATTGACGAATCATTCCCTTCAACTGACAAATCAGACAGCAGTCAACAACAAGACCATCACCAAAACTAACACAGCTGGTAACAAAAATTTCGTAGATTGCATGTGCTTAAGAAAAATCAAAAGCTATCTTTGATCCTATCACTGGATTCCCATCCAGTCCATTTAGTGATCTCATCGTCACCATCATTAAAATATATTTGTTTAATTATTAGACAATAAAAAGTTTAAATGTTTCTATCCATCTGCAAAGCATAAAAGACAAATGAATAGGATAAGTGGTAGATCACATCTACTATTTTACAGGTTGCGTCATTTCTGACATTATGAAAAACAAAATTTAGAAAAAAAGCATCTTACCTACACACATTGCCAGAAAGAGTTCGTTGAAATGCTGTTTGCATTTGTCTTTCTTTGTAGTAGCACACGTTTCATATATGCGCAAACGACTAGAATATAAAAATCAGAAAAGAAATGCAGTTTAGACAAATGAAAATTTGGCAACGTTTTCGATTATTTATGTATTGAGATTAATTTCGTTAGGCTTCAGAAACTGAGTACCAGTTTTAAATATCTTGTAATACTTATTTTGTTCACATGCTGAAATCATGCTGCCACTGAATGTAATTCATATATTTCCTAGATAGGCATTTCTTACCAAGTGATATACTATAATTTTCAAGCTGAATCTGGCTATGAAGATTGAATTTTAACAATCCTGGTGCATTTCGCAGGAAATTATGTTTAAAAGTGAATAATTAGAATAAAAAAATACGAAAAATGCTTATTGATCGTATACGTGTGCGTATGAATAACAAACTTCTGAGAAGTACGTTTTAAATGATGAGAAGTTTGCATTAGTTTTATAAAGTATAACATTTTATGTATGAAAATTGCACATTTGTAAACTTTTGTCAATATATGAAATTAAGCAAATAATTATTAATTGATTAAACGTTGACTAGTCATATTGGTGTCGATATGCATCAATTTTTAGATCGATGTATTTTAGCAACAATCAATTTCTGTTTCTGATTGAATCCAATACACTACAACAAACCAATGTAATTATCAACAGTAATTAACAGTTGGTTGTATAATTAAAAATATAAACATGTAAATATTCCATGTAACAATGAATGTAAGATCAATAACATAATATATTTACTCGCAGTAATCCGTGTCTGGGTTACGTATGGGATGGAGTTTTTCAGCTTCGGGGCAAATTGTTTTGTAGGAATTTGTGCAATTGTCGACCTCTACAACATATGCAAATTTAACATATTATTTCATTATAACATGAATAATCTTCACATTTTCAGGAAATATTACCTAATACAATACAAATTAAAACATATAAATCTGATCTTAATCTATGTTATCATTTGTAATCTATAATACGTGGTTTGATGCAATAGAGATTGTGTATAGTGTTTTGCGATTTTTGCGCGTTGCAAACGATGGTGATTAGTTGGATTTAAAAAGAATTATAATTGTCATAATCTACAAGTTTTCCAGGTTTAGTGACATGTTCGTTTTCCAGTTTTGGTATCATGTATATAGTTTTCTATATTTTGTTTTGTGGTTCGGATATATGATGTTGGTAATATCAAATACAGTAAAGCTGCTAGTAAAATAATATGTTTAATTAAACGATCATTTTACATTTATGCTAAAGCAGTGAGCTTGCAAAATCGTTGGCACTCTAGAAAAATGCTTTATGACATTTCGAATGTCTTTGTATTTAGAGCTCAAATTACGCCGAGGTGGATTTTTTCTTTCATCCTCTCAAACCGATGAAATAAGCCTCGGCTGATCACTGGAGTCGATGCAACTGACTAATCGTCCCTTAACATTCTTATTGACATTAGAATACATATAACTCCCTTCCAATGTTACCTTATATTAACAACATTCTTAAAACAACATGAGGTAAATCTGTATAAAACTTAATGGCAACCTATCTAAACATCCTCGAAGCTTAAGTAACATTACAGTAACATAATGTATTTAATCTGTGATCACACTGACTCAGAACTATAAATGCATACATACATACATAAATACATACATACACACACACACACACACACGCACACATATATATATATACACACATTTATATATATGTATGTATGTCATTATTCAGTTTTATATCGCGATTTCGTGTCAATAGAGAAAGAACCGGTTTCTAACCTAGATCAAGGTTCCTTCATTGGAATTTCAACATGAACGACAGGGTATTTTTGCATGCATGTATATATATGCGCAGATTTTTACGCTTTGTTTTATGTATGTGTTCTCATGCAGATACTTGCATATCTAGACATGCTTATACACACTTAAATGATAAACTTCTATGTATGTATGCATGTATGTGTGTATTTATATATGTATCTATAAGATTACGTACAGTGCCTCAAATGCCTCTAGTCTCGATTAAGATGAGGATGTGTTGTTTTTGATCAAATGCATATAACAGATTTTGCTTTGAAACATTCGTGCAGTTATATGTAAGGTACAGTGTGTGAGTTAAATGCAATATCTTTTCCTCATGAGTCGGAATGTTTTCTGAAATACGATTGAAATGATGTAGCTATGATTAAAAACAATGTACATTCTTCAATCTTAGGTACATAATTTTAATTGTATGACAGGTTTGCAATGTCTTTTCGTCATCTGTGTGTTTCAATCATAGGTACATTCCGACTCATGAGGGAAAGACATTGCATTTAACTGAGACCCACTGTTCTTCACATATAACTTTACGAGTATTTCAAAACAAAATCATTCACACTCATAAGATCAAAGACATCCCAACCTGACTGGTGGTATTTGAGACACTACATAGCTTTATACACGGAAGTTCAGACGGGTATCATTCGATGAATTTCAGCGAAACGTGGTCAACTCGGCTGAAAAATATATTGATTTTTTACATATAGTACGTTGTTTGCAAAAGTATGTCATATATGTATACATACTAACTATGTCTGTTGTTATAGGGTATTCCATGCGAATACACGCTTTAAACATACTAACTTTCAACATTCAAATCAGTTCGACAAATATTGGTCTTATAGCAAATTTTGAATACTGTGGCGCTGTCGCTAGATGAAGAAGTTCTGATTCATATCTGCAGTATTTTATGGTGTATACACCACGCTCACTTTGCATCCTGCTGCACACACACACACACACAAGGAATAGAGGTAAGAAAATATTCAAATTCATATTTATTAGGAGTAATGTTAAGTAACCTAACATACGTGTATATATATATATATATATATATATATATATATATATATATGTGTGTGTGTGTGTGTGTGTGTGTGTGTGTGTGTGTGTATATATATATATAGATATAGATATAGATATATGTGTTTGTATATATATATACATATAATACACATTGTATATATATATATATATATATATATATATATATATATATATATATATATATATATATGTGTATATATATATATATATATATATATATATATATATAATACACATTATATATAATACACATTAAGTATAGGACATCACCATCAAGTGAAAAATACGTAAACACACGAACACACGAGAGACAGGTACAGGATAAAATAATAAGAGAAAGTAACTCGCTCATCAGCTGTCGAATGTTTTACTGACCTATTTCGTGCTTTTAACAACAAAATAGGAAAACCTCGTAAGACAGCAGCATCCAGAAATTTTAAAAATATAAAATTTGTGGTGAATCAGAGCTTCGAACGAACAAACAACAACAGAGTGGACGTACAAAGTAAACAATCGACGAAGAGAAACATTAAGGGACGTTAGGCCAAAACGAATTGTAATGGGTAATACCTGGGAGAAAATTTTGAAGGAAATAGAATAAGTAGAAGATAAGAAAATAGTAGAAGAGAAAAAATGTCGGAAGGCGAGAGAAATGACGTCCAGCCCGGTGGACGTCGAGACCAGAAAAGGCAGGCGCGGGAGAAATGACCTGTAGTCATGTGTGAGCAACAGCCAGAGGGGAAGGAGAACAAGAGAGGCGGCGAGGGAAAGAAACAAAAGGGAGTGAGGAGAAGGAACGAAAGATAGTAGGGCGTGGGAGAAAGACAGAGGACAACAAGGAAGGAGGGGGGAAAGTACGAAAATCTAGAGGACTATAGAGAGATAGAGAGAAAGAAACAAAACTGTGTAGAGTAGCAGAAATCATGTTTAAATGTAAGAACTTATTGTGGACAAGGCTGTGTGGTGTTCAATTATAAATAAATAAAGATGCCCATTAAGTGCAGGCCATCACTAACAGGTGGAAAATACGTAAACACAGGAGAGACAAGTGCAGGATAAAATACCAAAGGAGTATAACTCATTCATACACACACACACACACACACACACACACACACACACACACACACACACACACACACACTCACACATACACACATAACCGTTTAGTTTAGTATGGGAAAAATCCACGTTAAAGGATCTTGAAAGCTCCTAAAATACTTGTCGGCTACCACCAGCTAACTCCGTCTCCCAGGGTAATCCAATGATATTGGTATAGAGAGAAGGCATGCGAAACTGGTGTGGAATGAACAAATATTTAGGTCAGTTCAAATATGTTTGGGACATACTTGCAATCCTTCGCAAGAGATTTAACGACAGCACCAACCATGACAACAAAACAGAAATAACACACATGTAATGTTTCTGCTGTGAATGTTCATATGAATAGAGGAAACGTAATCATTTGGGACACAAATTGGAAAATTATATTGAACAAAAGGAAATATTGGAAATGAAGACGATGTAATTTCAGCGGCTGCACAATTTCAAGACAAAAGAGATTGAAATATGCGTACTATAGATTACTCTACTAATTAGGTTGATTATCAAATGACGAAGAAAAAAGTGAAAGGCATGGAGCCACAAAAACATAGATTGATTGTATAAAAGACGATAACAATAAACAGTCGTACGATGAAATATGTTGCGCTATGTCAGATTTAAGATTACGTCACTCAACCACTAATCATATTGTTTTCCTAGAAAGCCTTTCTCCAACTGTACCAAAATGTTCATACCATCTATAAGGCCATGTATGGAAGTACGATAACGCTCACAATCGTTCCATATCAATTGAGGTTTTCGGCCATTAATCCTAATGACGAGCAACAAGCAGTTTTCCGTAGATTTGGAAGTAATAGCAGTCACATTCTTTAAACACCACATGCCTTGACACGTGGTCATGGTCCTCATGAAGGAAACTGTTGGTACTTGATATGACGCGTTGTCGGCTAGAATTGAGAAATATAGTATGGTCAAGAATTTGACTCATTCAAATCGACAGTTTTATTCAAAGGTGTTATCAGTCGAGAAGTTCGTTACTATGTGGATGACCAATAAGGTTATAGCTTTTGCCCTCCACATTCTTGACGTCTTCCTAGAGCAGGTCATAGTTTATACTGCAGTATATCAAATAGGTACAGACTACCACAATGCGAGGAACTTTATGAATGTGGGATTTATTGATGACATTAAAAGAGTAGCTGGTAGATGTTAGATGAATTAGTCGATTGTCCCCTTAATACCCACTTCTCCAAACTTCACAATGTAAATCGGTGTCGAAAAAGCAATTCTCATGAAAATATTTGCAACATCATCATATATCTCTAATGTTATCTAAAGAATACGAATTTGAGATAGTGTAACTGTTCAAATACTTAGAAGCAAGTATTATTGATAAACAGTAAACACCACAAATCTTTGAACACCTGCAAAGACTATGACAAAAATAGTCACACTAAAATCAAAAGGAAAAAAAGAAATGTTTTTGTGAAGAACATAATTAAATTCATTCGGGCTCCGTTTCTAAGAAAAGATACAGGCACTGGGAACTTGATGCTAGGGTAACATCTTGGGTAATTGTGCTTGGATTCTTTCAAAGAACATGAGGCCCGGAAAACAATCACATAAAGCTTCCAAATGCTTCATCTGAAACAGTAAAAAGAGCTGAGATGGTTTGGTCATATAAAATAGTTCAGTAGACTTTCAAAGCACAGTCTTCAATCGAATGTGAAAGGAATTCAAAGAAGGGGCGAATACAGAAAAAGATAGAAATATAACATCAAGGAATAGACAAGAAAATCATAAGCGTAGACGGGCCCTGGAACATAGCCTCTACAGCCAACAGGAGTTTGAGTGTCGAAAGTAAATCATTATTTACCATATTTGTTTTCTCAAATTTTAACTTCGTTTGAAGGAAAAATTGATGCATCTGGGATATGTACACCAACAAATATTTAATAAAATAATTTCTATTCAGAATATACTTCATCAATGCAATATCTTTTCAAATAAGATATAATTAATTAAAAAGTTTCTCACGTAGGCAGTTAATCTTAGCGATTTCGTTGAAGAATTTTAGGCATGAATCGTCCTTTTCTTGTTCAGCACATTCTTTAAATTCATCAAGGCGTCTGGATGATGAAAATAAATCAGAAGACGTTATTTCAAATCTTACAGAGGAAATGGTTAATATATCTAGCAACATTTTGCTTATTGATACATTGAACTTAAGTCCATTTGCGATTGATGAAATAGGTACAAGTTTAAAATATCTGTAAACGTTATGTACATTCTGAGATCAAATAACTGCTTAGCTTAACTATGCTTCCATACGTCCGGGAATGATAAAATAATTAGTAGTCAGAAGCAGAAATTGTTAATATACTAGTCCTTTGAGTGACTATCTTTGTGGCACTCCGTCGCTTACGACGTCGATGGTTCCAGTTGATTCGATCAACGGAACAGCCTGCTCGTGAAATTAACGTGCAAGTAGCTGAGCACTCCACAGACACGTATACCGTTAACGTAGTTCTCGGGGATATTCAGCGTGACACAGTGTGACAAGGCTGGCCCTTTGAATTACAGGCACAACAGAAACAGGAAGTAAGAATGAGAGAAAGTTATGGTGAATGAGTACAGCAGGGTTCGCCACCATCCCCTGCCGGAGCCTCGTGGAGCTTTAGGTGTTTTCGCTCAATAAACACTCACAACGCCCGGTCTGGGAATCGAAAACGCGATCCTATGACCGCAAGTCCGCTGCCCTTACAACTGGGCCATTGCGCCTCCATAAGTGACTATACCATGTATTTATTTATGTACATAAATAAAAGTAGAAACATTAGATGCAGCAATAATAATAAAAGTAGAAATGAGAGTATATATATATATATATATAAAATATATAGTTTTAGGGAAAATAACCAAGTTTCAAGAATCCATCGATGAAAATCCACTATCACATATAGAAAAATTAATAATTAAAAGCACAATAAATGAGTATAATATAAAGTAAAGTAAATATCATAAGATAAATATAATAAAAAGATTACACGTGTTTCATAACTAATTTTCAAATAGAAAGGTAAGATGCTTTTTGTATATAATATACATGTTATTATAATGGATGAAGGGATGATTATTGAATGGTTATTATTTTGATATTATGATATTTTTCATAATTTTTCTATCTTTATATATTAAGTATTTCATATTAATTCATTTGGTACTTATTGTTGGTTGAGATATATATATATATATCTAATTATTGTTCTACTTACGATCTGACGATTAGCTCTATTTTTGAATAGAATTTATTTTCGATAATTTCAATTGATTTTAATCGATTTAAATTTCCTTTCTATTTGAAAATTAGTTATGAAACACGTGTAATCTTTTTATTATATTTATCTTATGATATTTACTTTACTTTATATTATACTCATTTATTGTGTTTTTAATTATTAATTTTTCTATATGTGATAGTGGATTTTCATCGATGAGTTCTTGAAACTTGGTTATTTTCCCTAAAACTATATATTTTATATATATTTTATCTATAAAGCTCAATTTAATTTTAATTTTTATAAATTGATTTTAATTGTGTTTTTACCTGTAATTTTAGATTTTGTCCCTAATATTATTATTATTATTATTATTATTATTATTATTATTATTATTATTATTATTATTATTATTATTATTATAATATATATATATATATATATATATATATATATATATATATATATATATATATATATATATATATATATATATTAATTACTTTAAATTATTTTGGAAAAAGAAATTCCAAATCAATCAGGTACCACCCTTTAGTAGTGCATCTGCATATCGTACAGTTTCTCACGTAGATATTGATAATTTTAATTTTAACGTAAGTAGGAGTTAATTAAGGAATTATATTATACCCTGCTGGTATACTGGTTATATCCTTTAAAGCAATTATTTCGTGATGTGCAAATGGATCCCACGAGTTTACATTCAGATCTACTCATTAGGCTTTTTTTTGTGTTATCCGAAATAAAATACTCGCATGTCTATTAATCCCCAAAACTGAATGATATATATATATATATATATATATATATATATATATAATATGTATATGTACTTGCAGTACTCCAAATCTGGTTGCCATATTGGGTAATCTCTTACAGCTTTGAAGCAAATTTCTTGGTAATTTCTCATGCATTCCCGAGGTTGTCTGCGAACTGCAAAATTGAAGGTTTTTGCCTTTAGTTCTTTAGTACTTGTTCCACAATGATGCAATTATACATGTTACGCCATAAACTAAAACACACTGTTCATTTGAATGAATTGTATTCAAATTAATCTATAGTACAAATGTTGATCATAGAATGAACAAATTATGAAATGAGGTTGTGTCGAAGTTTCAAATTTAAGATAAAAAATATTTTGTATAATTATTGAAATTCTAGCCATTTTCTGGATTTTAATGTTTTTAGTATTTGAAAATGCAGATGGTTGCAATGTTATCTTTTGGTTTGATGTATTCGAAATAATGTATTATTTTGTAACAGTGTTTATAATATGTTTGTGTATTATAATTCATTTAATTGTTTACGGTGCCATGCAGACCTCTAGTGCAGGAACATATTCTGAGTTGTTGCTTATCTTTCTGAATTTCTTTTCTGTGAGTAAACGTGTGAGCTTCTTTTGGAAAAGTGTTCGGTAGGGTATGTCATATTAGATTTGTCTTTTTGCTGTGATATCTTATCATATTATAAAACCGCTGTTAGACAAACAAATATTTAATATGTCGATTAATATGTTTATAGTCTCTTTATTTCAACACTTGACAATTTATAAACATTCTCAGCTGAAAGCCACATTTCTTACTATTCTGACACTAAAAAAATACTCTGCTCTATAATATTTTCCTCTCAATAACATTGTTTGCAATGACATTATCCTCATCAACATTTCATCTCCATTATAACATACTAATCTAAATATTTTTAGATATCCACTACCACATCTGTAACATTAGTGGGTACATTGTATATAGCCTAGAATCTGTGTTCTTATATCCATTTATCGATATAGACTTTTTTTTATCTAGAGATTTGTGAATAGTGTTACATTTTGCTACACTGGTACCAAAGATATAGAAAGTCTCGTAAAAGAACCGAGTAATAATGAGTGTTTAGACAATTATTTCGCTTAACCAACATGGTTTAACTCCGACTTGTCAGTTTTATAAAGACCTGCTATTACCAATCATAGGTCTGATCTTCTACATGGAAAATATTCTTTCTACTCACATTTCTTGATTTGTGTTATTGCAAGCTTCATACACAGATTATTATCTCCATGTTTTATTTGAAATGTTGCATTACTTACAACATCTGACCCATTTCATTATTAAATAAGTACGTATAAAGTTAAGTCGATATAAAAGACATTAGTGATTATATTGGTACTTTATCAATCAATGTGTAATTAACGTGCAGGAAAACAAATTGAGAATGCGAAGATTACCAGCAACAGTTTTCAAATTTTACTTGTGTTTGTAGGTTAGGCCATAGACCCACATCCAAATGAATTGTAAAGTACCAAAGAAAATTTAATCAACCATAATAACATAATAATATACATAAATTTTTAATTTACTTGTGTCTCGCTGGAGACAAACGTTACCTCAAGGTTCAACTGATGGTGTAGCTATCTAATATTTGTCAGTTTCTCAGTTCTGATTCCTTTCCTTTTGTACTTTAAAATCTTCCTGAACCACAGAAGAGATGAAGGTTAATGGTGAATGATGCCCTTGAAGAATTTGCATGCACAGTAATGCTTCGGAGGGAGGAACATCAGAAACCTGAGAGTTGTTCACAATATGAAGGAATTAGCTACGAGTATAAACTGATAAACATATCTAGCCTTCATAACAGAGTTAACATCCGATCAAATCTTTTTATGGTAGACATGCACCATTGTTTGATGATTATATGAGAAATTTATCAAGCACAGCAACTTGGTGGGTTATTATGTTTTGTTAGGAAGACTAAATCTGAGACACAGCATCTGGTGCTCGTCATACTAGTTGGAAAAAACTGGTCACAGAAGGTCACAACGACGATACTAGAATTTCATCACGAGGTGAGGTTTCAAGGCAAACAGTATTTACATAGGGAAAGAGCCGGGTTTCTAGTTTCAAATGTGAGTTTGATTGACAATTCTACATTAGTGGGATATGAACTTTTCACATAATTTCGCAAAAGTAATTTCTGTTTCGATCATATTTCGCTGATATCAGAAAATTCACATCTGAATTCGAAACTTAAGTTTATAAGAAAATAACTTACCTTCACACAGAGCGAAATGTTGATTATCGAACAGATCTTTGCATTCATAGTTCTTGTCTGTAGAAGCACAAGACTCATATATACGCAAGCGTCTTGAACATAAAGTAAGACAGAAAGCACCGTTAAAAAATATCAGAGGAGGTTAAATCCAAAAAGGTTTTCTTAACCATGTAGTACGCTTAACATATCTAGGAGTATTTACAATATTTTTAGAAAGTGTTGCACTGGCGGAATCATTAGCACAACGGGTGAAATGCTTAGTCACATTTTCTGAGTCAATAAAATAAGTACTAATTGAGCACTGGGATCGATGTAATTGATTTCACCCCTTCCGTTGAACTTGCTGGCATTGTGCCAAAATTTGAAACCAATATTTATTGTGTTTTACAGTCTGAGGTAACGTTCGAACTGTGCCCAAGTGTTTTGTCATATGTTAGCGATTGTTCAAATAAGTGATTAACGATGCCAGAGTTATATTTTAACAGACTCGCACGAATTAATGTTTCGCAATTATTTTGAATTCGTAGCATTCCTGAAATTACACACTGTATCTGCTTACGTATTTCAGTAAAATAATAGAATATTTAAGGAAAGCCACGTTAATGAAAGAAAAAAATACGGTGAATTATCGGTTTGATTAATTATACTGTTTTAACAAAGTCATTATTAATACAACATTGAAATAACTGAAATGTTAATATAAATGTTCCAATGAATTAAAATGGTACATTAAAAAGACTCACGGCATATCATATATACCACTTCTGATATACCTTTAATGTGCAGTATCTCACTTTAGAAGAACTGCTTTAAAGTACATTTCTAGATGTACTCATATACAAATAAACTGTATATTTAGTTATCGACCGAACTTGCAAACCAATCAGCCTGTGATACATATTCATTGTTCTTAAATCAAGAATAAATCTAGAGTGCAGTAGTCTATTAACATACTCAGAAGAAACTAGATTTATCCACGGTAAAAACTAATAGACAACTAATAGAGATACCCGGAATTTCCTGGGTGCCAAATATATAAAAACATTTTTTCGTTAAATGACTTAATTTGTAGCAAGTGTTTCTGTGGTTATTTTTTATGACTAAAATTTTATTTCAGTATGTTTTCATTGTAATGTAGATGCATGCGTCAATTTGTAATTTTTCTAGCTTTCCTTGATATGTGAATATTTCAGGAAACTTTTATAGATAATGTTAATATTTGTGACATAAGAAATTGTGATATTTAGAAAATGTTATTTAAATCTTACGTTGCAATTCATATATTTGTTTATATTTCTAAACTGCTCATGTTTCTTGCTATGTATATAGAACTGCTAATTTTTTTTAATGTTTGAATATACTTTAAAATCTATATAAATCAGCAGTTTGATTCATCGTATATAATGCTGCATATTAAAAATATATACACAAATTTAAGCGGAAAAAAACAATTTTCTATCTTCCGCGGTATTTGAAACCACCTACTAGTGTTGGAGAACACGATTTTTAACTAACAGATTTTAAGAAGAGCTGCGTTGAAAAATATATTTTCTAAACATTTTGTTTAAAATACAATTGTCTCCTTGTTTAATCACAGACATTGGTAGGGAATTTTAAGTAGACGTGACTTGATATCAATATATACATATTTAAATATGAGAAAATATAAAAAATAAAATGTTTTTCATCTTCGATTGTATTTAAAACCATATACATATTTTTTGTAGATACAATTTTTAAATGAGAAATTTCCATATTTTTTATCTCAAACCAATTTCTAGATTTATCTGCACAGCATATTATAAACGCTTCTAGAAATATACCCCTGGCTCGCTCATGTGAAATGAGACGGTGTGATAACAAATGTCGCAGTCTAGCATTCTCCAATTAAGTTGAGACGCTTCACTTTTAACATCTTTTGTAAGGGTTTACCATTCACTTTCACCAACCAGTACAGCATTACAAAAAACATACTGTATCAACTACATGATTAATAAAATAAACCACAGCTCGAATACACGTCATGGACAACCACATACTACACATTGAAAATACTATGCAGAGAATGTTTTGCAAAATATTTTAACTGTACACTGTCAGCTCCAGCACAATTTGCATCCAATCCTCTTAGGTGACATTCAAGAATATATATATTATGTAGTCAGAGTAGGAATGAAACATATATACCTGCAATGATGCTTATCTGGTTTTCTTATAGGATGGAGAATTAATGCATGTTTACATGTTTTTTTCGCTCTTTCTAAACAGCTTTCTGGCTTCGTACGACCTAGAAATTTAGTAATAATACATTTGAACCTCCTAAATATTGGTAACATACTGACGAGCTATTATATGAGACATTTAAATTACAATATTTAATTCTGCTCTCAAGCTATGCTACCAGATGGCATTCTGCAGCAAGTACATTATCGATGGAAGAGATGATTTCCTATTTTAATTAGCTTTTGTGATATATATTGGAGGCAACATGTTAAGTATTGTTTTTGTTTTCATTTATGTTTAGTAGCCCCCCCCCCCCCCTCCCACCCCAGAAAGACAAAGAAGCAAATGAATATTATAACAGAAACTGTTTTCTAGATTTTGTTATATTTGTATGAACATATAATATTCTCGAGGAATCTTACAATAATACCTTCAAGTTCGGAGTAGTATATAACCATTTACATAATTCTATTAATATGTATTTGTATTTTAGAATTTGTTGTTTCGTTAGTTTGCAGAGCTGTACAGAAGTCAATTGCAGAAACTACAACCTACGACAGTATAATGCTACGTGTTAAGATCTAGGTTGATGATGCGTATGTTGTAACGTCTGACTTGTGTGGAATTGTAACTAGTCTTTTCGAAAAGTGCTTGATAAGGTGTGTTCCATTTGTCTAGAGATTGTAATATCTAATGTAGCTGATTATAACTAATTATTTTTAAATACTCTCCATGATATTTTAATGATAATTTAACATTATTACTGTAATAAAAGGCTCGATGGCAAATTGTCTGTTTTCTTATACAAGACTATGTAGTCTTGTATAACACAACGTATTATGTAGATCCTTACAGACTACGCCTCATCCGCTGGTTGGCTGCTGAACGGCTAATACATTGGTGTCAATATTAATGAAATTCCCCAAACGCCTTCATTGACTTCAGGAAGGCTTATGATAGAGACTAGCGGAAAAGTTTATGCATCGCAATAAAGAGATTGAAAACAGTTGACATATAGAATCAGATCTGGCGCGATGCTTCATTGCTATCGTAAGAAACGGATAGCACACTCACTCTGCACCACTCTTTAACGACTTCAGGGAACAAGATAGAAACGATACCGTTAAAGACAATGTGGGCACACTCACCAATGGAACTGGAAAGCTCAGAAACCTATGATTTTGTGGCGATATAGATTGACTAACAGAAACGAAGGATTAATTATTAAATATAATAAGTTAATAAGTTATAGGCGCAGGAGTGGCTGTGTAGTAAGTAGCTTGCTTACCAACCACATGGTTCCTGGTTCATTCCCACTGCGTGGCACTTTGGGCAAGTGTCTTCTACTATAGCCTCGGGCCGACCAAATCCTTGTGAGTGGATTTGGTAGAGGGAATCTGAAAGAAGCCCGTCGTATATATGTATATATATATATATATATATATATATATATATATATATATATATATATATATATATATATATATACAGAAATAAGGGCAGGGAATCGTCAATTAGTAATAGCATTAATAATTAACAATTTTGCCAAGTAGTTCACTATGAAAAAACCTTTATCGGTAAAACCATGTATAATCATAAATATACAGGGATTAGCTTGAGTTGCTTCTCCAATATACTGAAAATTTAGAAATAGCAGTCAAAGAACTACTGATTCCAAACTACAAATTTTTCTCTAACGGATGGCGATATCTATGGCACACACAGAACAAAAAACAGAAGAGAAAAGCAAAAACAAACCTGCCTTTAGTTAATTAGATACGACGTTTCACGGTTAAGAGTATGAAGCTACTCTATTCCGACTCTTCAGCCCAATATTCTGATAAATTTGAAAGTGTCTCTAAAAAATTCACGGTAATTTTTGGCCATGCGACACCAAAAACCAACGTGGCGAAGGCACTTACGAATTTATCGGCTAGTGAGTTCAAACATCTCACCCCAAAGAAATCTATTCCATGTGCGTCACAAATAGTCCCGTATGAAAAAAATCCCGTATGAAGGGATTACGGTTTAACCATCCAACTTAGAGGCATCAAATATAAAATATACAGAAATAAGGGCAGGGAATCGTCAATTAGTAATAGAATTAATGAATATCGCCATCCGTTAGAGAAAAATTTGTAGTTTGGAATCAGTAGTTCTTTGACTGCTATTTCTAAATTTTCAGTATGTTGGAGAAGCAACTCAAGCTAATCCCTGTATATTTATGATTATATATATATATATATATATATATATATATATATATATATATATATATAATGTGTGTGTGTGTGTGTGTGTATGTATATGTTTATGTGTGTGTGTTTGTTCCCCAACATCGCTTGATAGTGGAGTGTTTACGTCCCCGTAACTTAGCGGTTCGGCATAAAAGACCAATAGAATAAGTACTAGGCTTCAAAAGAATAAGTCCTGGGGTCGATTTGTTCGACTAAAAAGGCGGTGCTCCAGCATGGCCGCAGTCAAATGACTGAAACAAGTAAAAGATTAAGAGAGAGAGAGAGAGAGAGAGAGAGAGAGAGAGAGAGAGAGAGAGAGAGAGAGAGAGAAAGAGAGAGTAACATATAAGAGCTAGTGCCAATTTTTGAGATGAAGTTACTGACGAGAAAACTAAACTCATAAGCAATGCTGACAGCTTCACCCCAGTAAATAGTTTTGTTCATTCACTAGAACATATAACTGGAATCAATCATAAATGTTATAAGAACGTGCGCAGATGTAGTACTTGTAGAACATCTGTGTCAATGACTGAATTGACCAGGCTGAAACAAATATAAGGGTCAGAAATATTTCTTTCAGCCACAAGTTCCGATTTCTGCGAAGCAAACTTGGTCTCCTGAAGTGCATGACAAACTGACACAGAATCGTATCTTTGCTGGTATCTATGCATCATTGCACCGATAAAGGTACTATGAATGATATAGTATCACAGATTCTTAAGCATCTTCCACTTGGACTGCATCCAAAACGACCTAACAGCGATGCTCTCCAGTATCACATTGTATGACATGAATTCCTCCATTTACGCTGAGGGAAAGGAAGCTGAAAATGTATGGTATGTAATGAATTTGTGTGAGCTTTTGAAGACAATTCTTCGAGGAATTCTAAAGGAGAAAACAGAGTTTTCCGGAAAGAAAAAAATGCTAGGTGAACAACAAAATAAAATTGACAGGAGCATTATGAGTACTGGAACCGCAGTGTTCAATATGGAACAGACCAAATACGGCCTATCACGACATCGCAACTACTTAACCACAAGAATCTGAGGACTAAACGTTTGTAAAATATTGTTCACATAATCTGAGGCCATATTCTGTTTTCAAACGTTAGTTTCTTTAGAATGGGAAGTTAACACCCATAGATATGAAGTCAGGTCTTTTTTAGACCAAATAAATGACCATATCTTACCACAACACTCATTTCTAAGCTTTTCTTCGAAGTATTCTTTGCATTTCTCACCTGCATTACCACATCTTTGATATACGACCAAACGTCTGAAATATATATCGGTGAACATTTTTTTCGGTGTTGAGAAAATGGCTAACATACTAGACAATACTGTGCATTATATATATAGTGAATTTAGGTTCGACTGGTGTTAAGGACAGTTTGAAATATCCACCTGTAAACTTGAATATTTCAACTGCGTCTAATTTTACTTTTTATCTAAAAGATGTTTCAGATAATTCCTAATTGAGTCAAATCAACAACCTGAAGAAAACTGTTATGTTATATAATCTACAAATCAATTGTGTGCCCTTTCCATTATTACATCAATGTATGTTATATTAATATTACGGTATTATACCAATCAATGAGAGTATACTGTTGAAAACTATACTCCTAGTAACAATTTTTAGAATTGGCGCAGCCTAAAAATGTTTTAGCATTAAACTGTTATGATATTTCTATATATGTAAATATTTGATGTAAGATAATTGTAAGTAAGAAAATATATGTACTTGCAGTAACTAAAATCTGGGTTAATTTCGGGTTGTTTGTCTCTTGCGATATCAGGACATCTTGAATCATATCTTTCAGTGCAGTAATTCGCCAGAGCAATTCCTAGAAATTCGACATTTTCTTTTTTAGTGCTTCCATATTTCTACCATGATTAAGAAATACCATACAATACAACATAAACTAAATCATTTAATTCTAGTCTGAATTTATGCTAGCACATGTAATCTATATTATGTTCTTCGATGATAAATTTTAAATTTAAAAAAAAATTTTTAATGATACAGTCCGTTTACTAGTGCTAGTGGCATTCCAAAATGATAATTCTACAAAAGGGTTGTAATTAGGGCACAAGGCCTGGAAATTTGACGGGAGGGAATTCATTCCATTGATCCCAGTACCCGACCGGTATGCAGATTTTTCAACTCCAGAATGTTGATAAAATAAATTATCAAGAGAGGAAAGTTGACTACAAGGCGATATGATCTCAGAACTTAAAGCAGCCAGAAGAAATTAATCAAGGCATTTATTTCAATAGTGTACAGATTCTGCTAGCTGACTGTCTGTTTTAGTTTCTATTATTCCAAATTTAACACACAATATGTGAGCACGATTGAAGACATATCTAAATACGAAGAAATTCAGATGCTACAAGCCAAACAAAAGGAAGGTACTAATAAGTGATGAGATCACACAGTTCTGGTGTAAATATGTTTTAAAATGTTTCAGAATGAAACTGCAACATGTTATCGTAAATTATATTTATCACTTTCCTGCACAGACATAGATATATCAAATTGAGGGCACGATCATTGACCCCTCTCTCAACAACACTGATGTAATAGTCAAGTGGATTGAGATCTGGGGAATTAGGAGGCCAAACGTTAGGGGTTATGTGATCATGAAAATTTTCAGCCAGCTATTCCTGTGTTAATGGAGGCATTTGTGATAGTGCAGAGTCTTACTGAAACATATGGCCTTCCATTGCATACACTGTCTATCCAGGGCTTAACAATTATTTCCAGCACCTCTAATGCCTTGTGGAAAGAAGTAAGGAGGCATCACATGTCCTTTATTGGTGACAACTTCTAAACCCATGACAGTTTCAGAAAATTTTGTATGCATAACGCTTGAAACCTCAGAAGGGTTTGCACATAACCATCTGTCATTTCTTCTGTTAACTTTTTGATCCTGTTAGAAGTTTTTCTCGTTTGAGAAAAACCAGATCTTCTGCTGCACTTTTTCAGTTTGTTTAAGAGTCTTTTAAATCTGATGTAGTGATTTTCTTTTGCTTTTTCTTACAAACTGACCTTTCCGCATCATACAAAACTTATATCTGACGTCTTCGTGGACAAAATTTCTGACTGTTCCTTCTGACATATAGAGATCATTTGAAATTGACATTATGGACTTTCTGGGATTTTAATCAATGGTCGGTTGAATTTATTGGATAAATTCAGGTGTTCTGATGATTTCAGAGCATTTAGAATGCTTTTTATGCTTCGATACTGGTCATACGTTTCCATCTTCAGTCTGTAGCTCCTTACAAAGCTTGTAGACGAAAGATCTAGGAACTGTTAAAAATTGAGATATTTCTAAATCGCTATGCTCAGCCTTTATAACTACAATAACAGCATGCTTCTTCATTTCTTGAGTAAGTTGAAGGTCTGCTATTATTATTTTCTGAAACAAAAATTATACAGAGTTAGCAAAAAAATGCAGCAATGAACCATAAAAAGATTATGTCCTCAAATACCTTACGCACCCTGTATTTTTGCTTGCAATAACCGTTTCTTTTGGTTAAACTGCTTCAGATGCCAAGATATTAAAAATTGTCAAAGTGTAGTACAACCGTTTTGCTATGGAATAGTGAAACTATTTTTTCGTTTTCTGAAAAAGCAACATATTTGACTTACGACACTGTTGCATAATAGCAACGATATACACATCCACTTTTCCATCTCTCGGCTTAAAGATCCTCCGGCTCAGGGATTACAAAGTTACAACAGTTGGATCCTTTGATCGTAACCTTATATATATATATATATATATATATATATGTACGCACTACGTACGTACGTATGTATGTGTGTATGCATGTATTTATGTATGTATGTGTGTGTGTGTGTGTGTGTGTGTGTATTTCGTTTTTGAATTTGGTTTGCAAGATTTTTTTATGTAATTTCGTGTGTTGAAGCATATTCTGTTGTGTCTGGGAAAAGTCATTTTCTTTTTGTGCCTTAAAATTTAACACACTCACCGTTAAAATTTCCACTTATTTTTTATTTTCCTAAAATTTTCGTTGCGTCTTGCAACCTTTTCAATAGTCTTGACTATTGAAAAGAGTCAAGACTATTGAAAAGGTTGCAAGACGCAACGAAAATTTTAGGAAAATGAAAATAAGAAATAAGTGGAAATTTTAACGGTGAGTGTGTTAAATTTTAAGACACAAAGAAAATGACTGTCCCCAGACACAACAGAATGTGTGTGTGTATGTACCCAGTTATGTATCTATATGTACATGTGGATGAAGGTATGTACATACATTTACATATATATGCATATACTTATATATTGTTTATATATATATATATATATATATATATATATATATATATATGTGTGTGTGTGTGTGTGTGTGTGTGTGTGTGTGTGTGTATGTGTGTGTGTGTGTGTTGGAGACATCTGGGTGTAGGAGGTCGGTCTGAGATTTTTTGAGAAATTTTGGTATAATATTAAAGACAGCTGGACGGTTTAGATAAAGTAGTTGTGTCGTAATGTTGTTATGTGTCTTGAGTTCGATTTTTGTAATGGGCGGATAGCAGGGGGCCAAATCTTGGATGGATTTTAAAATTGATGGCAACATCATTTGCGCAATATTGATGAGAATAGAGATATATTTCTTTTAGTCGGCTCCAATAGTCAATGCCTACCATGGCATCTGTCTTTCTTGTTATTGACCTCTAGATTGCCTCCACTTTCATAATGAGTTGCTTCTTATGAACGTGGAGTTAAGGAAAAGTAGGGTAGAGAAGGATGATGGTGTGAGCATCTCTATACCAGAAAGTTCTCAGAATCCAGGAGCACATCTTGCGGGCCAAGTCAACCTTGCTGTTTACGTCGGAACTTCAGTTTAGATTGTAATCAACAATTTCTCTAAGGTTTCTGGTGTTGTTGGATGACACTAGGGAATCGCACGAGAGAAGGGCATATGGCAGGTTTAGAGTATCATCTTTTCCAAAATGGACCAGATTAAACTTACCTTCAGTTAGAAGCATAGTGTTCTTTTGCGCCCATTGGACTACAGCAAACAGATCCGACTGAAGGCATGTTCGGTCTCCCATACCGTTTATATCCTTCTGGAGTTTGGAATCATGGCAAGGAGTTTATATATATATAGTTGACATTTTCAAAAAAACACGTGAACAAACGCGAGCGCGAACACACACATGCACACACATAAGAGGTAGAAAGAGGTGGGTGAGAGATACACAGAGAAAGATTGTGAAGACAGATAATAAGCGAGTACACTCTATGAATGAAGCTCTGTGTGCGTGTGAATGTGTTTTCGTGTGTGTGCGTGAGTGTGTGTGTGTGTGTGGTGTGTGTATGTGTGTGTTTGTGTGTGTTCACGCTCGTGTTTGAGTGTATGTATGTATAAAATCCCAAATGAGATTATTGATGAGCTTGAAGAAAAGTTCATAATGCTATTACTTACCCGCGATGAGAAGACATATATACATAGAGCCCTTCATTGTGGTCAATTTTGTTGAAATGTGGTGATGCTATATCCAGACACACGCTGTAACGTTTATCTTATATAATAAAAATGACGTAACAGATGTCTACCTACTTAACACTTAATAAAATTTTTAAATACGTATACAGTAGTTATTATAACATTCTACATATTAGAGATGATATCAGAAATGAATGTTTTTGACAGTTTTAACGACCACCCGCATCCCAAAATTGATTTATGTTTCCAAGTGATTTATGTTCCTCGCAAGAGCCTCCAAATGAATTTATGTTTCTCGCGAGAAGCTCGAAAATATACACGTACATATATCTTAATTGCCTTTTATGGCAAGAGATATGTATACATGCAGGTATTGATAAGTATTTATCTATATAACGTCTCATGTACCAACCACTCAAGCACTCGCAATCACTTATACTTTTACATTAATTCAGGTCGGTACATTCCCACACACATACTGTACTAGAGCTTTATATATACATATATCATGGTAATAATAATAATAATAATAATAATAATAATAATAATAATAATAATAATAATAATAATAATAATAATAATAATAAGAAGAAGAAGAAGAAGAAGAAGAAGAAAAAGAAGAATGATGATGATAATCACTAAAGCACTCGCAATTACTTATACGTTCACATTAATTCAGGCCGGCACATTCCCACACACATACTATGCTAGAGCGGTGACATCGTATGGCACATTTCCAGCCAATGTACGCCACTAGCCCACAAGGAATATAAGAGATGCCACGACAATATAGCCAAGCTTGTCCATTGGACACTTTGCCACAATTATGGACTTGACAGAGCAACAAATTGGTACGACCCGAAGGCATCATCGAAAATAAAAATGCAAAGATAATATGGGATTTTATGATTCAGTGCGACCATGAGATAGAGAATAGGAAGTCAGACATAGTCTTAATTGAAAAAGAAAACAAACTATGCTGGATCATAGATGTAGCATGCTCAGCTGACAACAAGGTATGCGATTAGGAAGAAAGAAAAGTCGAGAGATATGACAGGTTAGCTTGAGAAGTTAAGCAGTTGTGGTCAATTAAAAATGTAGCAGTAGTACCAGCAATTATCGGAGACCTGGGAAGAGTGAGCAAAAATCTCGAGAACTACGTGGAACAAATAGAGGATGCAATAAGGGTGGAGCACTTGCAGAAAACAGCACTGCTTGGAACCGCTTCGACACTCTGGAAAGTGCTCGAAAAATAAGAGGTGTTACCTTAGTTCACTGGTAGTGAACAGCTGATACCGT
>NC_142933.1:28906794-28919294 GCF_046866305.1 Octopus bimaculoides
GCCTTTATATATATATATATATATATATATATATATATCTATATATATATATATATGAGAATTTTTATTAAAAGGGACAGCTTAGCTTAGTGTTACAGAGAGCACAATCGGTATCTGAGCGTTACAGGTTTCGATATTCTCTAACCACAAGCTGGCGTGTATTTCCACGTATTCTATGGGTATTTACCCAGTTTTCCAGGTTGTATTCATAGCTACCGCATATTCGAAATTTACTTTATTTTTTTAAACTTATATACACACACACACACACACACACATATATATATATAAATATATATATATATATATGTATGTGTGTGTGTGTGTGTGTATACATTTATATACATATATATATATATATATATATATATATATATGTGTGTGTGTGTGTGTGTGTGTGTGTGTGTGTGTGTCTATACAGAGAGAGAGAAAAGAGAATTTGTGGTACAATTGATTTTCCTTTAAGTACTACTAGTGATCGGAAGAGGCTGAAATAAAAGAAGAAAGATAATTGAAACCAAACCGTGGCATCTCAGTACCAGCCAGAGAACATTTACCTTGTTACTATTGTATGGTGTACGGTATTGTCAGCTAAGACAAAAATCATATATCAAAGCGATTGCAAGTAAGTTTAAGAAATTAAGAAAAGTGAGTTTTAATCACTTGAAATCCGGTCTTCAGAATAATAGCCTTCGTTGTAGTCATAATTTGTGTGAAGTGGTGATTGATGGTGGTGATGGTGTGCGGATATGGTCGCAGAGTGGAGTGGGGGAGGTGTGCGAAGACAAAATAAGACATTTCTCTTCCTTTATGTACACATACATACACGCATACATACATACATACATACATACATGCATACATACATACTACACACACACATACGCACACTCACTGTCTCTCACACGCAAACGCACACACAGACATATGTATATATATATATATATATATATGAGTGTGCGTGTTTATCTATGTGTGTGTGTGTGTGTGAGTGGGACTGTTTGTATATGTGTGTTTCTATATTATATATAATTGTGTGTATCTTTCTATCTATCTATCTATTTATACATACATACATACATACATACATACATACACGTATAGATTCTCAGATATACATACACACAAAGGAACACTGTAAGATATTAATGACGATCTGGCATGATGTTTTGCAGCCAGTTTGCACACGTCTGCAAAACGTCTGCAGCGTTCTCAGCAATAAGCAACGTGAGAAAATACCATTAATTTCCAAAAAGAAGATTTAACATTGTATTAAACTGTAACAGTATCTAATTAGATTTTATTGAAATGTACTGCTTCTAAATGTTGAAGATATTGTCGTTGGAGTAGTAGTAGTAGTAGTAGTAGTAGTAGTAGTAGTAGTAGTAGTAATAATAGTAGTAGTAGTAGTAGTAGTAGTAGTATTAGTTCTCGTTATTGTTGTTGCTGATGATGATTATGACCACGGTGATGGTTCCACGTGTGAATATGTAAATGTATATGTTTGTGTGTGTATGTATGTGTGTGTGTCTGTGTGTGTTGAGGAGTAAACAGACTTTGAAAGTTAAGTGTGTTTAACTGTATAGGTGTGTATGGGGCTATGAATGCGTATATGTGTGCGTACATATACATACATACGTGCATACATGCATACACACATGCACACGTACACACACACACAAACATATACACTATTCAATTTTTTTTCTCCGTGTTTTTCTCCTTGTCTCCGTATTCTTTCTGTTGAAGAGCGTAGCTCGAAACGTCAAAGACTTTCCGTATTCCCGAGCGTCATACTATTATATCCTTTTGTTATTTACACCACCTGTCCTCGTCTGTTGTTATTATTTGTATATTCTCCCATATATATATATATATATATATATATATATATATATATATATATATATATATATATATATACTTCTACATATATGCGTATATATGTATTATATATATGTAAGTATACATCATATAAACGATACGTATGCATTTATGTGTATAAACATTGTGTTTGGCTCATACAGAATGATACAAAATGTTTTCTACTTTGCGATTTTCATCTACCTGTTAATTCTGTTTCCAAAGAAAATGCTCCTTCTGTCTGTCTGTCTGTCTCTCTGTCTGTATGTCCATCTGTTCGTCGGTGAGTCGCTCTGTCTCTCTTCCTCTCTTTCGCTCGCTCGCTCGCTCTCGTTTCTCACCACATCAGCATTTATCAATCCATCTGTCTATCTATTTATCTAAATACCTATATTCAAGATCCCCATCTATCCGTACATACATACATAAAAGCATACATACATACAAATATACATACATGCATACACACACACACGTATGTATGTATGTATGTATGTATGTATGTACGTATGTATGTATGTATAAATGTGCAGGAGTGGCTGTGTGGTAAGTAGCTTGCTTATCAACCACATGGTTCCGGGTTCAGTCCCACTGCGTGGCACCTTGAGCAAGTGTCTTCTACTATAGCCTCGGATCGACCAAAACCTTGTGAGTGGATTTCGTAGACGGAAACTGAAAGAAGCCCGTCGTATATAGGATCATAGTGTAGGAATAAAGTTAGCTTCAAGCAATCAGTAGTAAATATGAAAGTAGCGTTCAGGTGCAATGGTGGTTTATTGAGACAGAAGGCTGTGGAATGTTTTCGTATCGAAGCACGATAATCTGAAAAAAATTCTTTTTTATATTTCACGGTAGGCGACCAGGGTTGCCGGGTGTGCGAATAAGGATACAAGAGTTACGGAATGGAGTAGCCCGGGTCTTATCTACTCCATTCCGTAACTCTTGTATATATGTCACCTTGGGCAAGTGTCTTCCTCTATAGGCTCCGACCGATCAAATACTTGTGAGCAGATTTAATAGACGGAAACTAAAAGTAGCCTGTCGTATACACACACACACACACACACACACACACACACACACACACACACACATATATATATATATATATGCGCGCGTGTGTGTGTGTGTGTGTGTATATATATATATATATGTATATATCTCTGTGTGTGCATTTGTGTCTGTGTTTGTTCCCTCTCCATCACCATTTCACAACCGGTTTTGGTGTGTTTACGTCCTCGTAGCTTAGCAGTTGGGCAATAGAAGCCGATAGAATGAGTACTAGGCTTAGACAAAGGATCCTGCTTGACTAAAAAAGACCCCTTCAAAGTGGTGCTCCAGCATGGCGTCAGTCAAATGGCTGGAACAACTAAAAGAATAAAGTAGTAAAAATCACACGCACGCACGCGCGAATATATCGATATGAAATTTCAGAGCCCTGAAATAACCAGTTCCCTTCAAAAATTTTAAAAATATTTCATCATCCAAGGAGCAAAAGCGGCTGAATGTGCTGCCAACGGTGATATATTTTCTACCACTTTTAATACTTTTAGTAGTTGGTTTCACATATGTATTTCCTGGCACAGGTTGGATCATTATAGGGGTATTTTCAGGCTAATGCTCAATTCGAATGCCTTGAAAGGTGCAGAAATATGGTTCCGGTAAATTTTCATATTTTAAGTTGTTTGAGCAACAAAGTCGCAATCATCCGTATGAAGGAGGTCTCGTAAAAAAGACTGGAAAACTTTCGAATTGTCATCAAATCAACGCAAATTTTAGAGACGGCCAGCAAATCGGAACCATACATATATCCCAGAAGAGCAGTTCCCAGTAAAAGCATGTTTAAGAATAACAGCAAAGTTAAAGGGGGAACAAGAATGTCACCTTACTTACAGCATTCTCGATAGGAATGGGTCTCGCCATGCCACCACCGACATTGGACCCTGCAGATGCAAAGACCTTGAATTAGAGATTGGCAAAATGTGTAAAATGAGGGTTAGAACAGTACCTATTGTCATAGGTGTCCTTGGAATGATAACAAAAGTGGTTGATTGTTACCTGTCTCATTTTCGGGGAAATCCCGGAATGGAAACTGCTCATATCCTAAGAAAAAAAAACTTCGGAATTAGAAAGTAATAAAACAAAAACAAAAAAAAGAAACACATTTTTATCTCTTTTACTCTTTTATTTGTGCCAGCCATTTGACTGTGGTCATGCTGGTGCACCGCATTTAGTCAGACAATTCAACCTCAGGACTTATTCTTTGTAAGCCTAATACTTATTCTATCGATTTCTTTTACCGAACCGCTAAGTTACGGAGACGCAAACACAACAACATGGGTTGTGAAGCGATGGAGTGGGACAAACACAGACAAGCAAACATATACACAACGGGCTTCTTGCAGTTTCCGTCAACCAAATCCACTCACAAGGGTTTGGTCTGTCCGAGGCTAGAGTAGAAGACACTTACCCAAGGTGCCACGCAGTGGGACTGAACTCGGAACCATGTAGTTGGTAAGCAAGCTACTTACCACACAGCCAGTACGTTTAAATGTACATAATAGAAAATATCTTTCACTGTTATCTTAACCTCACACTATCATCTTATCAACAAACGTCTTTTAAAACAAACTTTTAATTTTCATTTATTTTTTTGACAGTTATTCTCTAGACCAATTTTTTGTATAAAATAAATCCCAAAATATGGCAGTTATCAAACATCCTAGTCATAATACCGACTTTACCTAAATTGTAGTCTCTTGAGAGCTCTGGATGAGACTTGGCGTCAACTTGCATAATCATAGGCAAAACCCAAAAAAGTAATAATGATGATGATGATAATAATAATAATAATAATAATAATAATAATAATAATAATAATAATAATAATAATAATAATAACTTCAGAAAATAGAGTTGCTAGGTTTCGCACACATTTTACGCCGTCTACTCTTCATGAGATGAGGACCTGCTGTGACCCTAGGGTCAAGTGATGACCCCGGTTCATCAGAAGACAACGGACCATCTTTCATTAAAAGAAAATAATAATGATGATGATGATGAGGAGGAGGATGATGATGATGATTTCATTTATTTGCCACAAATCCTAAGGATGGGGGGTAGCGCCTGACCACATTCTAGGTGCCACATTCAAAGAGACGAGCTGCGGAAAGAGCCTCACAAACGGAGCCTATACACAGTCACCGTCCGGAAATCGTTGCAGGTGGTGTAACCTAAGAGCGTTGCGTAACCTTAATCTATCACTCAGAGGATGCTGATAACAGATTTCCCGGCTGACCATTAGAACGATTCCTTTCCACAAGAGTTTAAATAAGAGACGTTTCAGCCTGGTCAAGCAATAACCGGGACAATGTACGACGGTCAAGCGGTAAATGATAACGGAGGCAATGTAAGCATTCACCACATCTCCCCGACCTTTCAGATATAGCTTCCTCTCAGCCCATTTCTGGATAAGACTGGCCTCCTTGTTCACCACCTCGTCCCAGTTCTTATCAACCTGAAAGTCGGGACCAAACCACACCCCGAGCAGTTTAAATGGTCCGTCGTCCAGCGTCCGACGCGTCGACCCGCGGCATCGTCCTATCTCTCCAGGAGCCCAACCGCAAACCCACCCGTCTCATATTCATTTAGGATGGTACCGACCGTCTCCAATTGGAAGGCGTCCGACACCATGACGGTGCCGTTGTCTTCGTATGCCGACACTGCCTTTCCTTGTATCACTTCGGAAGGGGTGCCCCTTAGCTGCTTCAACTTCCGCAGCAGTGGCTCAAGTGCCAATAAATACAGAAGTGACAGCAGGGCAGGCCTGGCGGACCGATTGTCTCCACTTCGGAAGCATCCAACACCCTGACGGTGATGTCGTCCGTGTATGTCAACAGTGCCCTTCCTTGTCTCAGTTCGAAAGGGATAGCCATTAGCTGTTCCCATTTCGGCAGCAGTGGCTCCAGCGCAAATACGTACAGAAGGGGTGACAGCGGGCAGCACTGACTGACCGAGCGTGCGATGCCAAATGGCTCTGATAAGTAGCCGTTTATTTTAACCACTGAACAGGTGCCGCTGTGCATTGCAGCAAAAGATCCTCTGGAAACGGTTCTGAAACTGCTTGCTTTCAGGACGGCTTCCACGTAGCGTTGTTCGACTTAATCGAATGCTTTCGATTGATCCAAATTGATCAGAGCACCCCCGAATCTAGATTTGGTCCCAGCTCTCTGTGATGTATAGCATCGGGTGGAGGTTGTCGTGGGTAGACCTGCTCGGGATTGTGCACGTTTCCGCTTCTCCGACCAGGCTATCAACTATAAGCGCCAGCCTTTTCGCGAACGCCCTGGCCAAAATTTCAAACACTGGGTTTAGTAGAGTTATGGGCCCAAAATACACTAGTACGATCCCATTATCGGCGTCCTTCCTTAGCAGTGTCACCACACCTCTGCTAACAGCACTAGAAATTATCCCAATCTGTTGCCAGTTGCGGTAGACGTCTGCCAAGTGGTCTCCAAACGAATCTGGCATGAACACATAGAATTCATAGAGAGACCATCAACACCGGGCAATCTGCGACTTGTGCAATCGCTAATCACCTCCCAAATTTCAGCGGCTATTATCGGCCTTTTACATAACCTCGCATCAGCTGCCGACAACCTCGGCAAGCCGTCCAGGTACGTACTAAAGTATAGTATCTTCGTCGACCCATCGCCCTCTCCAAACAGCTAGATGAAGTGTTGCTGAAAAGCCGTACACACCTGGTCGGAGCTGCGTAGCACGAGCCCATTCCGATCTGTCAAAGACCTGATCATGGTTTCATATCCACCGTTCGGGCCCATCGAGCAGGTTTAGTTCCTTCCTGTTTGAGTGCACGGGCCTAAGCTCTGACAAAGCAACCTTTGTGTTTCGCTTCGAAGAAATGGCCAAGTGTCATTCTCGCCGCTAACACATCGGTCGCAATGCCCTTTTTAATCGCCCCTTCTAATTTGCTAACTAGTTCACCCTCTCGTCTATTCCCTTTTTTGCTGACTCTTTGCTAAACGCTATCGATTCTGCTCTGATCGCTCTCCTCAGAGCAGCAAGCCACCGGTTGTTGGCGATTGCCTCCGTCAGCTGCCGCTAATCCGCCCCTGTAGTCTTTGCGCGCCGGAATTAAACCGTTTAACTTCTAGTAACCGGGTCCCTGTCTCGGGTCGTATCTAACTTGACAACTTGTGGTCTGTGTCGGCGACCAATCTAAATTGTGGACAACCTACGCTATCCCTATCCTCTGACCTAACAAATACTCTATCTGCATACAATCTGGATGACCCATTGTTGTTGCTCCATGCCCACAGTGGCACATCCGATGAATCTAGTCGATACATATCCGACAACTGGAAGTCTCTTAGTTGGTTTTCCAGGCTTTTGCACTCCCTTTTTCTGTGTACTAGCCCTACACAGTCCTTCTATGCATCTAAAATCCAATGCCATTCCCCTACTAGTACTAAACTGTGAATGTTTTAGACGCCTGAAGAATTCTGGCTCTCCAGCCCTCGTCGGCGTATAAACGACCACCAGTCTAAGTGTGCCACCTTCGCTAGCGTTTACATCTAAGGCCACCAACCTGCTGCCCGGGTTCAAGAAGATTGCCTTTACTTCCAGATCTAAGGATTTTCTGAAAAGTACTGTTACCCCGCCACTTGCCCCCGACTGACCACATGATGAGAATATTTCATAGACATCAAAAATAGGTGCTAGTGATTGCGCATTAGAAAACCTTGTCTCGCTAAATGTAGCCACACCTAAATCGAGTGACCTGCGGTCGATTAGCAAGTGACCTCGCTTCCAAGCTGACCCCAGGACAAAAACTGCATATACCCCACTCTAAAAACGACTATGGTTATCGCAGAAACAAAATGGAAGAAGGTCACTTACCTTGAATTTTGAGAGGGTCGGCTGATTCAGCTGCCTCGTCTGACGCATTATCATTAATGAAGGACCTTATTAAAGTCCTTTTATCCGGATTTAGCTTAAAAGGCCCAACACCTTTTGGGTATTTTTAAAGTTCTAGGTATGTGTTTGTATCAGTTTTTATCAGCTGTCTACCATGTAGACTTTTCGACAGAAGTTCATCGAACCCTACTCCTTTTGTATGAATATTTGTGCTGTTCCATAGTTCCTTCATCAGCTAGCTGTTACTCATCCAGAAGGATGAAAAGTAAAGTTGACCTCACCCGGATTTGAACTCAGAACATAAATGCCAGAAAAATGCAGCAAAGCATTTACTCCGTTACTCTAGTAACTCTGCCAACCCATCGCTCCAATGAAATATATAAATGAAACATATCAATAAAAATATATAAATTGTGATATACACAATATAATACGCACACACATTCTAATATAGATTATCGCATCGTCTGACGAAGTTAAGAGCAATGAATCCGACTATTTTATTTATTAAACTCTCCACGATGGTGGTGCTCTAGCATGGCCACAACCCTGAGGCTGTTCCTGCGTAAAAAAGAGACTGATAGGTTAATACATGGTTTTAGCTTAATGAGGTATGTATAATGTGCATAATAACGAAGGTATAATTAATGTTGAGACAAACTAATTTACTATAATAAAGATATGAATGTTTTATGTGCGTGTTCTTGTGTGGAATGTTTTGTAGCGCTGTCTCTAAACAATCATTTGCTTTTTGTTGTTGCAGTTATTGTTGTCTAGCCCCGGGTCAACTCCGATCAAGCCGATTTATGATCAAAGCTACTCCACTTGCAATCATCGTCTCTTTCTTCGTATATATTTCATTTAGTATTATACAAGTCCTGGGTTTGATGGTCTCGACAGTTAGCCCGGTGCCTAAATTCGAAGTCATTATCTAATACGTTTTTGTTTTTTTAAAATACTTTTTAAGGGAAATAGTTCATAGGAAAAAGGCGACTATATTTGAAGGCCGAATAAATTCGAGGAAGTTCCAATGCTGGTTCGTATCTACATTTGTCTGACTGCATATAGACGCGTACGAATATATTCGTATTTGATGCTGAAGAAGAGAACTAACAAGTTCGAAATGCATCTATTAGTCCAATGGAAGAAGCTCTGATTTGGCTATGGTGTTTTAATATATTTTGTCTTAAGCTTGAAGTTTTTCACCCTGAAAAACTGCAGGGAAAAGCCTTGACGAATTCAAATATATTTCAAACATATTTGAACTGATTTTAAGTTTCTAGAAATATACGATTAGATGAAGGAATCATAATATTTTACAACTCCTTCCAGTTTTGTGCTACTATTTATTTCACTTAGCTCGATATCTAGTAGTTATCAAGTGGAATATTTTAAAGTTTACATACGAATATTTAAGTTGGATTTGAACTCGAAAATTCATTTGTAAAAAAGGCTATTGATCTTCTAATCCACTAACTCGCTTTGGAACAGAAGAATACTTATGCACGAATATGCAATTTGATGACTCTCGGACTTTCAATTGCTTCACAAATCTTTGTTTTGAGTTAAAAATACCGCTGAGGTCGACTTTGCTTTTCATTCTTTTGTGGTCGATAAAATAAGTACAGGGATCGATGAAATTAACTTATTCTCTCTTCGAATTTACTGGCCTTGTGCCAAAATGTGAAATCAATATATCACATCTTTAAAATTTTGAAATTTTAAAGCACTATGATGAGGGTTGCAATAATGTATAAGAGGGAATAAAATTATTAGTAGGTAAACAATGAGCTGTGGTTATCAGAGCGACATATGTGTATGTATGTATATATATGTAATTATGTGTGTGTGCTAGCTGAAGTTTACTAAAAACGCACGCTTATGCAGTCACTCACATATAAAGACAATTCGGTATGTGCGTATGTGCATTAGTATAACTAATATATGAATATCATTTTATTGCTTCAAAATAGCCGATTAAAGTGCATGTGAGCAGGTATGTACGTTTAAGTATATATGTCTATGTATGCGAGACTGTATATACGCATGCGCATTGTTGATATGTACAATATATGTGTATACGAATATATACAATAAAACATCTACATAGTAATTCAAAACCTGCATTAGCATTAATTAGCACTGGTTAATAATCATTATCAATCTAAGTCAGTTGAGCTCATAAATATACGTTGACTCTCCTCACGACTCTCCTCACGTAACGCTTTGCCCCACCTCGTACTCGTCAAAACGGACTTCTCCCACGATTCCAGTGTATTTATTATGCCCTTTCCTGATCCTAGTCCCTTGTATCTTTGTCTGGCTCAGAGATTCAACGCTAGCAGAGCTGCTGCCCTGCCCTTCATATTGCAAGCTGTTCGGACTACTCGGCACTCTAATGGAAGTACACACACACACACACACACACACACATACTAGGTTAACTTGCACTCCCTCCGCTCCGACGACGAGGGATCCAGCCTACTCCTGAGATTAACGAGCAAGTGGCTGAGCACTCCACAGACACGTGTACGCTTAACGTAGTTCTCAGGGAGAATCAACGTTGGCCATTTCGAGCAATGAGTCTTCGAAGACAGTTGCTCGCACAAATACCAAAATACAATTTTGGATTTATGGTGGGTCAAAGTTGGGAACAAAAACAGGTCAGTGGAGTCATACAAGGAAACCGAGGGAAGGTCATTAGACCAGAACGGTGGGAAAATAAACATATATATATATACAATATACGTATACAATATATATATATGTACAATGTGTGCATACAATATATATATATATATATATATATATATATATATATATATATATATATATATATATATATATATATATATATATATATATGTGTGTGTGTGTGTGTATACAGTATATATATATATATATATATATATATATATATATATATATATATAAATTTATGTATAACTGGCTTCTTTCAGTTACCATCTATCAAATCCACTCAGAAGGTTTGGGTCTGCCCGAGGCTATAGAAGAAGTTAGCATGGTTTTGGAAGGAAACTTCTCACCGCACATTATCCATGTAAAAGTACATATTAAGCCTAGTTGTGTTTATCTGAACTTTCTACCGCCGTGCCAGCTCGGCGCGTACCTGTTCTCATACCTAACTTTCTCACCAAAAGCACTCACCCTGAATGATGTAGTCGTATATATATATATATATATATATATATATATATATATATATATATATATACATGTTCTTTTGCTCTTTTATTCTTTGAAGCGTTTCACCCTAAAGGCTGTGGACATGCTTGGGCGCCGCCATTATTATCACCTTTTCAATAGGCATTCCTTCGTAATTGGATTTTGGTAAAGGAAGTAGTTCAATATTGCTGCTGTCTTTTGACCTTTTTGGCGTGATGTAGGTTATACTGCGACCCTGGACAGCTAGAGATTAAGTTTTTTCTTGAAGATTTCTATTCCCATCCCATGTAAGTCTCTCAAAATTTTGAGTAAGATATTAAATAGTTGTAGGCCTCTGAATTCCAAGTTATTGCAGTGGCACACACAAACACACACACACACGCACATATATATACGACGGGCTTCTTTCAGTTTCCATCTACCAAATCCACTCACAAATCTTTGGTCGGCCTGAGGCTATAGTGAGAAACACTTGCCCAAGTTGCCAGGCACTGGGACTGAATCCAGAACCATGTGGTTGGGAAGCAATTTTCTTACCACACAGCCGCGCCTGTGCATATATATAGGTTCAAATGTTTGATTGACAAGTGCATTGGACGAATCACACGGATATTTAGTTACTTATGCAGCTCATAACTAAATTGTGTGTATGTGTGTATATGTATGTAGGCGTGCGCCTTTGTTTGCATGTGAACAGATAAGTATATCTATAACTATATATACAGAGAGATAGAGAGGGGGAGAGAGTTGTGAGAATACAGAAGCAGAATGATTGTGTAGATTTAATATTGTGTAGTACTGATTGAGGTATTGACAAAAAGTTCAGGCCTGCATCTCATCCCACCCTCGTTTCTCACTCATCAAAGAGGAGATAATTATTCAATTACTTAATGAATAAGATATCTAATATTTCGGATGGATTTCCTAATGGGAACCAGATATAAAAATGAATGCATTACTCTCATTAGATCACCATCACCACCATCATCATCATGAACTTAAAAAGTAAACTACTATGGAAATAATAACGTCCATTTTTACCACACTTTATGATAGATACACCGCGTTTTTTTACTTCTGTTTTCTTCACCAAATACAAATATTTATTTTTAGTACTGCCTGTCATGTCCTCCGAATAAGCACGCATGCGCGAACATGCGCATGCACGTAAGCACATGTAGGCACACACTCACCCACACGCACTCAGAGAGAGAGAGGGGGGAGAGAAAGAGAGAGGGATAGAGAAAGGGAAAGAGGGGAATGAAGGGAGAGAGAGTGACGGACAGACAGTGACAGAGAAAAAAACAGACTTTTAGAAATGTAGACACACACGTATAACATGAGGAAATAGAGATAGGCAGGTAGATAGATAGATAGATTAGATTAGATAGATAGATTAGATTAGATAGATAGATATATTAGATTAGATAGATAGATAGATAGATAGATAGATAGATAGATAGATAGATAGATTAGATAAGATGGATAGATAGATAGATAGATAAGATATATAG
>NC_142933.1:28924294-28934294 GCF_046866305.1 Octopus bimaculoides
CACACACATACACACATATATATGTATATACGAGTATATAATAGAAAACATATTCATACATTTATACGAGCACGTAATACACACACATACATATAAGCATATATATATATATATATATATATATATATATATATATATGTATGTATGTATGTATGTATATATGCATAGATGCATAAATACATACGTACATATACAGAAACATAAATCTCTACTTAAGTACACACATACATGCATATATCATGCCCGATCATTTGGCACACCTACATATTTAAAATACTCTCTCTCTCGTCTTACGTGCCATATGCATATGTTTGCATTTATATATATACCTACATACATGCATTCACGCATACATACATACATACATACATACACACATACATTTATGCATACACACACATTCGTTCAGGCATGCACATATTAATGCAAACGTGTAATTCGTATATTATGCATTATATATGTGTGCGCTGTTATGTGGTTGTATGTGTTAGTGAATGTGCATTTATACCTGTGTCTGTATATATATCTACGCTGCATCGTACGGATGTATATGTCGAACACACGCTTACAATGGCGCAAGGAAATGGCTTTAGAATTCAATAACAGAACAACTTGCATCAATTGTTGTTTTGCACAAAGCTCTTGAGGCCAATAAATGGAATTGGTAGCGGAATCCGAGACGGAAATCACAACACCAATAGCTTTAAGCTAACGTATAGCAAATTATTATTACTATTACCGCTATTATTTTCGTCGTCATCCTCGTCGTCGCCGTTGTAATCCTCCTCCTTTTCCTCCTCCTCCTTCTCCTCCTTCTCTTTCTCCTTCTCCTCCTTCTCTTTCTCCTTCTCCTCCTTCTCTTTCTCCTTCTCCTCCTCCTTCTTTTCCTCCTCCTCCTCCTCATGATGTTCGACGTCGTTGATGTCGTTGCTGCCGCCACCGCCATCACCGCCACCACCGCTACTACGGCCACCATTGTTAATACTAACACCACCGATACTACCACCACCACCACCACCACCACCACCACCACCACCATCATCATTATAATCGTCATCATGACCATACTCATCATTATCGTCATTATCATCGTCACCGTCATCATCATTATCGTCAGCGTCACCACCATCATCCACATCATCATCCTCATCATCATTATCCTCATCAGCATCATCAATCTCCTCCTCCTCATCATCATTTTCATCATGGTCTTCATTATTATAGATGTTGTTTCTTGCTTAAACAGTTTTGCCCTCTTCTTCTTTGGAATATATCAAACACAATTAATGAGTGTAGACAATTTGCTAACCATTGATGTCAGGCAAATTAGTAAGGGTTTATATGTTTGCAATTAGTGATCCTTAGTAATGTCAACGTGTCCCCAAGTTACGTCCACATACGAATGGCATTGTTGTTCTTTCCTGTCTCTATACACACTCGTTTGCACAGCTACACAGCCGTAGCAACCATCTGAGTATATACATACTAATATACACATACGTACTATATTTATATACATATAAATACGTCTAGGTTTCCCTATATATATATATATATATATATATATATATATATATATATATATATATATATGCATCTATGTATGTATGTACACATATACGTACATACATACATACATACATACATACACACACACACACACACACACACACACATATATATATATAAATATATATGAATATATATATATATATATTGTTCGTGACGTGTTCGTGATGTGTGCAGTGTTTGTGTTTATTTAAATTTATCTCAATCTGCCAATCTATCTATTTATTTATTTATTTATTTATTTATGTATCTATCTATCTATCTATCTGTCTGTCTGTCTGTCTGTCTGTCTGTCTGTCTGTCTGTCTGTCAGCGTGTCTGTCTGTCTGTCTATACAGATACGCATGTACTTATGTATATCTCTCTATATATGCATGTACCGCTTTTTCTTATTTCATCTCTTTCTTTATCTCACTCACACTCCCTTTATACATACATACATACATACATACATGTATATATATATATATATATATATATATATATATATATATATATATATATATATATATACATACATATATATATATATACATACATATATATATATATATATATATATATATATATATATATATATATACATACATACATATATATATATATATATATATATATATATATATATATATATATATATATACATGTATATATATATATATACATACATACATATATATATATATATATATATATATATATATGAATAATATATGTATGTATGCGTGTATATATAGATATGTGTGTGTGTGTGTATGTGTGTATACATGTATGTATGTGTACGTAGTGCACACAACTACGAAAACAACAATGAAGTCTTGTAGTGTTATTTCAAATTCGTGTTCGACCAGTATCAAGAAGTAGCCATGCTACTGTTTGTTCTTCCAGCTAATACAATGCGTTATTTCGTTTTCACGTGGAGTATATCAGTCTGATTTTGTAGCTAACGTCATTTAGTCGTTGTTGTTTTCCTTTACCCTCTTCCTTCATAAGCCTCAGACCATATTATTATTAGAAATTTCAATATACCTATCTATTAATTCTCTTATAACAATATGCCCAGCCTAGATTCTTTTCAGATCTTGTAGTTCTGTTTAGTTTTGTCTTATTCACATTCGTTTCTAATGTATTTTACTTTGAACACACTATACTAGCTATCATATGAGTATATCGCCATATGTATTTAAGCAAAGATTTATTTTTAAATAAAAGCTATTGATTATTTAAAAATTATTTTCCGAAACATAGAAAGATACGAAATTTATGAATGAAATTTTAGTATTGTCTGCAGGGGCTTCCAAAGACATACGTAATGGACAATAGATATAGAAGGTTACCCGTTAACTCGTATACTTGAAAAGTTGAATAATGAAGGCGCAATCACATAATTCAAAAATTCAATTTCTCAAGGTTCGCATCATTCTATTTATTCAAAACTTCATTTCAGACTCTCTCTATAAATTATTGCAAAAATTAATACATACATAAACGCCGGTGTTAAAACGGGGGTAGCTGATGAAGGAAAATGTTCTCTATGTGGCTTGTGTGTTTTCTGTACTCTGGTTATTATTATTTCTTGTCTACGTTTTGTTTGCAATGTCCTGTACCCAGATATGCACCTATATATACAGGTAGACGTAGGTATGCACACACCTGTACGTATATATGCATATGCTCATTTATTATTTGTTATATATATATATATATATATATATATATATATATATATATATATATATATATATATATATATATATATATATATATATATATATAAGAATTTAAGGATTGGAGAAAAAGCATGTCCTTAAATTCTTAAATATACTGAAATACCCGAAATGTCAAGGAGTTCCTGCCTTAAAATCAGGAACTAAACCACAGTTATTTTGTGTTCTTTGCTACATTAGTTTCTATTAACCCATTTATTCTATCAGAAGAATTTTTATTCATCAAGATAGAAGAAATACACTTAATTATATATATAAATAGTATAGCTTTAACTATTACACCGGTTAAATATGTACTAATTTTATTTTCATTATTATTTTAAACTTAAACTTCGTTCAACTTGTATTTAAAACAATGATAATTTAAAACAATGATAATTTAGGTAAGATGTTTTTTGTATATAATATACATGTTATTATTATGGATGAAGGGATGATTATTGAATGGTTATTATTTTGATATTATGATATATTTTAAATAATTTTTCTATCTTTATATAATAAGTATTTCATATTAATTCATTTGGTACTTATTGTTGGTTGAGATATATATCTAATTATTGTTCTACTTACGATCTGACGAGTAGCTATATTTTTGAATAGAACTTATTTTCGATAATTTCAATTGATTTTAATCGATTTAAATTTCTTTTCTATTTGAAAATTGGTTATGAAACACGTGTAATCTTTTTATTATATTTATCTTATGATATTTACTTTACTTTATATTATACTCATTTATTGTGCTTTTAATTATTAATTTTTCTATATGTGATAGTGGATTTTCATCGATGAGTTCTTGAAAATTGGTTATTTTCCCTAAAACTATATATATATATATATATATATATATATATATATGTATGTGTGTGTGTGTGTGTGTGTGTGTGTGTGTGTGTGTGTGTGTGTGTGTGTGTGTGTGTGTGTGAACGTGTAACAACGGATGCTATATTTTCCCTTCATTTTAAACATTAATTTAATATTCTATTATTTTAGTCAATAAAATTTTATGTTCGAGTGTAATTTGGGGCAGAAGAGAAAATGTGTGTGCTTTCATAGATGTTAAATGCCCTACTGATTTGAAAATCAAAGAGAAAGTGTATAACTATAGATAACTATAACACCATCGAAACCTTCAGTATTTATAGCCACATTATAAATTCACATTTATACCACCAATAACTGGTGCACTTGCTTTTGTAGTAAAGACCAAAGTGACAAAGAGGATAAGCCGGAGTTTTCAGCAAAAGAATTCAACTAGCTAATTATTACAAGCAGAATCTATAAGTGAAACAAAAAAAAAAAACATGCAAGGCTTTTCTCCAGTTTAAAATATGATTTTTTTTTTGTTTTCAGTATTTTTTCTTTTTTTGATGGGATTTGTATGTTTGTTAGAAACCATTCTTTCTGCAGAGTATTATTTCAAATAATTAAAAAGTAAAAAACAAATAATTGTTCTGTACTTTACCAGACGTAATAAGTTATTCTTGAACTTTTCCAAGTGCAATAACTTGTCCTGTATTTTCCAGGTTTATTATCTTACGAATATTATTTCTCTTGCTCGCATTTTTCCATGTAACCCATGTTTTTCTCTAGGCAATACTATTCTGCTAATTAATAATGTGTCAAATATGTCAATTAGCAGTGTCGTTGATAATTTTTTCCAAACCTCAATGAAGCTTGTGACATATATTAAAAATCCCCTTATTCATAAAAAGTATAAAACTATATCACCCTCAAATTTGAGAAACAAATACTCATAATTCTTCCCTTCAAATTTCATTGCATGAGATTGATAACAGGAAATTCTTCGAATTGAGCTCCATCATTTAAGCTTAATTAAACTATAATTTGATTTTAAAATAAAAAAGTTAATTATACTTAAATCCAATTTATTTTTTCATGACATTTCTTCATGATATTTTACCTCATAACTTTTTATACAAATTTTTGTTGAATAGGATCAAAACTATGAAATTCTTCATGCTTTCATCTATCGTTGAAGCTAAGATAAATATATTTTGCTATTAAAATAAAAAAATTGTTTAGATCTAAACTTGATCGGTGGCGTTACTTACTCTACAAATTTCGATGTAAATTTTTTTTTCTACTGGATCAAATCTCAATTCTGTATGCCAAAATGTAGTCAGGGACCAGTCCTCTTCAAAAATGTTAACAGTTTTGAATTTGGTTAAGAACTGAATTAGCGCCAAAGCTCTGAAAAATGCCGCATGTGAGTAAATTGCGGCCTTTAGAATATTATTCAACAACTACCGTAGTACCGTAGTTGAATGATATGTGTATGCATGTATATGCAACTATATGTATATATTTAAATATGCATACAAACATACGCGCGCGCGCACACACACACGTATGTATATATGCATGTATACCTACATACATATTTACATATGTATACACACATATCGGTTTGCTTACATGTATACACCGCTGGTCATAAACGTATATACACACAACATTATATATATTTTAGTAAACATATTACGTATTATGTGATCGGAGCGCACAGACGTACATACGCACACACACACACACGCGCGCGCGCGTATGTATGTATGCATGTATACATACATACATACATACATACATACATACATACATACATATTTACATATGTATACACACATATCGGTTTGCTCACATGTATACACCGCTGGTCATAAACGTATATACACACAACATTATATTTTAGTAAACATATTACGTATTATGTGATCGGAGCGCACAGACTTACATACGCACACACACACATGCATATGCACGCACGCACATATTTATGTTTAACTACTTTACAAATATATACACATTGATATACATAGAACAATATGTGAATTGTACAAATTCATATTTGGATGCTGACTTACACATATGTGCAAACATATTCTCGTGCGTACGTGATTTCGCGTGTGAGTGCGTGCGCGCACGTGTATGTGTGAGAGTGTGTGTGTATTTATGCGTGTGTGTGTGTGTGTGTGTGTGTGTGTGTGTGTGTGTGTGTGTGTGTGTGTGTGTGTGCTTGATCCGATCTCGTATTTGCTACCATACTTACTAATGTCTGTCAACCGTCCATTTTCCTTTTCTTCACGCAATCCTCTTTGTTTTCCTTCAGGATTGTCCTAAGGACTGGCCGTATTCTATCTCACTCTTGAAAGAAAATATCCCTCCATCGTTCGCTATTTTACCTCGTTCTATGTCTAACGAGTCCCCATGTTTGTTTACGTTCGGTTTCCTTGTATGTCTCCACTGTTCTATTTTTCTTCCCCAACTTTGATACTTCATAAATCCCAAATTTTTATTTTGGTGCCAGCAACTGATGAAGGGTCGTTCTTTTTGTTATTTGTCCTGATTTATTACTTGTTTCTCTCGTTGTTTGCGTGTTGAATTCATTTGTTTTAGTATTTCGTTTTGTTTACAGCTGGGGACGTCCTGTACCCATATAGGCAGGTGTATATATATGTATATATATATATATATATATATATATATATATATATATATATATATATATATATATATATATATATATATACATATATATATATACATATATATATACATATATAAATATATATATGAATATATATATATATACATACCTATCTATCTATCTATTTATCTATCTATATATATGTATACATACATCTCTCTCTCTCTCTCTCTCTCTCTCTCTCTCTCTCTATATATATATATATATATATATGTATACATACATATCTATCTATCTATTTATACACACACACACACACACACACACACACACACACGTATATATATATATATATATATATATATATATATATATATATATATATATATATATATATATATATATATATATATATATATAAATATATATATATATATATATACCAATCTATCTGTCTATGTACGTGTAGACATACATATCTATATACACATATATCTATATGTATGTATGTCTATCACTCTCTCTCTCTCTCCTTTTCTCCCTCTATGTATATATATATATAAGTGTGTGTGTGTGTGTGTGGTTGTGTATACACATATACATCTGCATAAAACAGAGATCCAGTTAAAACATTTATTCATATGCTGACACACTCATATACGCATAGAAAGTATATGCGCATGCGCACATTCACAAATACCGCTCACAGACATAGACCCAGACACACATATACTCACACGTGCACTGCTATACACCCAGAGGTACATGAAGATATCCTTATGAAAGAGCACAGATGAACACCACGTAAATTAACCACTATTAACAACTGACCAAGTTACTTAATTTATCATAGCTCCAAGCTGATTACATTGGCAACAACAATTACTGAAAATCATCAGATCATTCACAACCCGCCCAACCTACATCTCGCACACACACACACGTAAATGGATCCCTGTCGACTTCAACGATGACTATTCCAGTTGTCTGAACAAGTGGACATCCTAATCATTCAATTATAGTCTAAGTAGTTGAAACTTTTGCAGACACACACACACACACACACACACACAACCACCAACATAAATGCATGCATAAGTAGCCAGCGCGCACACAAGCGCATATGAACGTATATGTGCATCTCTCTCTCTCTCTCTCTCTCTCTCTCTCTTCCTATCTATCTATCTATCTATCTATCTATCTATCTATCTATCTATCTATCTATCTATCTATCTGTCTGTCCGTCTGTCTGTCTGTCTGTCTGTCTTTCTGTCTGTCTAACTGTCTGTCTGTCTAACTGTCTGTCTGTCTGTCTCTCTCTCTGTCTGACTATCTATCTATCTGTTTGTCTGTCTGTCTGCCTGCCTGCCTGCCTGTCTGTCTGTCTGTCTGTCTGTCTATCTATCTATCTATCTATCTATCTATCTATCTATCTATTGACTTATCTATATATCTCTTCGTATATGTATGTTTTTCCACTATCTCTCTCTCCCTCTCTCTCTTTCCCCCCTCTCTCTCTCTTTCCCCCCTCTCTCTCTCTCTCTTTCGCTAAATATACATACATACGTACATATATATATATGTGTGTGTGTGTGTTCGTGCGCGTGCGCGTGCGCGTAGAGAGAGATAGTGATAGAGAGAGAGAGTGAGAATTTGCAAAAAAAAAAGACGAAAATCGGGTGAGTAAACAAGAAAGAGATGTATTAGTTTAACGCTCGGGAAACGAGAAAGTCTTTTACGTTTCGAATCTACGCTCTTCGACAGAAAGGAACACAGAAATAAACAGGGAGAGAATATAGAAATAGGTTTAGTGGCTAGCCACAAAATAGGACAAACAAATGATAAAAACAGGTGAGGGAACGACAAAAGTGTTATATTAGGTTGACGCTCAGGAAAAACTGAATCTGACCTTTCGAGACTACCCTCATATACATACATACACACACACACATATGTATATGCACACGCATATATATATATATATATATATATATATATATATATATATATATATATATATATGTGTGTGTGTGTGTGTGTGTCTGTGTGTGTAAGAGCGTATAAAGATTTATACACAGAGTGAAGACCCTTGCCAGGGCATCTTACATGATAAAAAGGGCAGTTAAATCTGAACCACGCAAGAATAATTCTTAAGGTACGCTGTTAATGGCACTAGAGTAAACAAAATTAAAACTAGCTAATCCCATACTCGAGTTTCGCTATTAATGACACAATAAATTAATTTGGAATCTGTAGTTCTTCTGTGGGATCGCTTAGGAATGCATAATTATGTAGCTTTAATACGTACCGAAAACATGTGCGCAAGGCAGCTCCTTCTTTATACATTATGGATTCAAATTTAGTACGTGAGCGTAGTTAATAGTCCAGCAGTAAATAAATTTACTGTGTAAATTATGAGGGTAAAAAATTAAAACGATTTATTACCAGTGGTTCCCATCCGTAATAAATGTCAGAAGACATAACGTAATTTTATATATAAGAGTGTATAAAAATTTATTGACAGAGAGAAGACGCTTGACAGGACTTCTTACATGCTAAAAAGGGCTGCTAAACCCAAACCACGGAAAAATAATTCTTAAAGCACGCTGTTAATGGGACTACAGTGACCAAAATAAAAAAAATAGTTAATCTCATACTCGAGTTTCACTATTAATGATCAAATAAATTAATCTGGCATCTGTAGTTCGTCAGTGGGATCGCTAAAGAATGCATAATTATGTAGCGTTAATACGTACCGAATTTACACAGTAAAATTTTCTAATGCTGAAGCCATATAGTACACAGTTTAAATTTATTTACTGCTGGTCTATTTGACTATGCTCACGTACTAAATTTTAATCCAGAATGTATAAAGAAGGAGCTGCCTTCCGCACATATTTTCCTTACGTATTAAAGCTACATAATTAAGCATTCTTTAGCGATCCCACAGAAGAACTACAGATGCCAAATTAATTTATTTTGTCATTAATAGTGAAACTCGTGTATGGGATTAACTAATTTTAAATTTTGTTCATTCAAGTGCTATTATCAGCGTGTCTTCAGGATTATTTTTCGTGGTTTGGCTTTAACTGCCCTTTTTATCATGTAAGAAGTCCTGTCAAGGGTCTTCACTCTGTGTGTGAACCTTTATACACTCTTATATATGAATAAATGTTATATCTTATGACTTTTATTACGCATGCGAACCACTGGTCATAAATCATTTTAATTTTTATCCTCATAATTTACATAT
>NC_142933.1:28939294-28941794 GCF_046866305.1 Octopus bimaculoides
GGCCCGAGGCTATGGTAGAAGACACTTGCCCAAGTTGCCACGCAGTGGGACTGAACCCGGGACCATGTGGTTGGCAAGCACGCTGCTTACAACACAGCCACTCCTGCGCCTATATTTAATCCGTCGTGTTTGTTTTTAAAGAAGGTACAGTATAGTTTATGAGAAATTTGACAACCTTTTCTAGCAGTCTTAAAAGCTACATTAATATAAAATATCCTACAATTGTACAAGTAAAAGCTGTCATTGTGCTAGTAAAAGGACAAGAAACTGACTTCACAAGGCCTCAAATTTGAAGAAATTATGTTTCAGTACTTGACTGTTACTTCTTTTTAGGACACCCAGAAGGATGAAAGGCAAAGTTGGCCTTGACGAATTTAATCTCAGTACTTGAAGAGAAACAAATAGTCGGTAAGCCATTTTCATTAACGATTCTGTCTATCCACTGACTAAGTAATATTAGCACAACTCTCCAATAGTCTGAGAGACACCAAAGTTGGGTCTCAGATAGAGCAGTGGGAAAGTTATGGTCTGCTAATCTGTGTAAGAATATTGCTTCAAAATAATTCAAAATTGACTAGATCTGTCGAGACAAAATATGGTCAACATAGAATGTCACGATAACAGATATAGGAAGAACAGCGACAACAACAGCAATAATAATTTAAAATATCATCAAACTGCCTTTTTTAATCTGTTAATATAGCAGCCAAATCTACCTCAAATTACTCTCTGATGTCTTAAAAAGAGTGAATGGTACATTAGATAATGTGTATTCCAAGACATACTAAGGGTGGAAAAAAATTAATAAAAAAAACAAATTAAGAGTTGAAAGCTGACACCCCTTTGGTCATCAGTCTGGTTGGGGCTAGATAGCAACAACAGTCATAACAACCGTCGCAACAACGCCGACGACAACACCAATCCACAGCGATAGCAACAATGACATCCACTATGACAACAACACCAACAGTTCTAGTTTGATAATTATGGCATTCTTTCTTTATTTCTTTCTTTCTTTCTTTCTTTCTTTCTTTCTTTCTTCCTTCCTTCCTTCCATTCTTTCTTTTTTCTTTCTTTCTTTCTTTCTTTCTTCCTTCCATTCTTTCTTTTTTCTTTCTTTCTTTCTTTCTTCCTTCCTTCCTTTCTTTCTTTCTTTCTTTCTTTCTTTCTTTCTTTCTTTCTTTCTTTCTTTCTTTCTTTCTTTCTTTCTTCTCCCCGCCATTTTTCTTTCTTTGTATCTTTCTTTTCATTCATCCATTCATTTCGCTTTCTATTTTGCTGACTTTCTATTTTTCCTATATTTCCTTCCTTCCTTCCTTCCTTCCCCCCGTCATTCTTCTTTCTCATTATCATTCCCTATATTATTTATTTCTATCTATATGTCTGTCTGTGCGTCTGTCTTTTCATTCAAATATCCTTATTTATCCATTTATTTTTCCACAGTTCAATCTTTTATTTCTTCCCTTCCTTTCATTAACTTTTTTTCGTCCGATATTCCATTCTCCCATACGTTATTTCTCTTTCTTCACTTCTATAGTCATTTCACCTTCTCTTTTTCTCCCCTATACATCACACCTCTCTCTCTCTCTCTCTGTCTCTCTTTATCTCGCTTCCTCTTTCTCTCTCCCTTCTCTTCTTCCAATCATCCCTTTATTTACTCCGCCATCTATTTATTCATACCATCTCGTTTAATTCATTGTTTGTCCGTTAATAACATCGTCATCGGAACAGACCCCATTGCTCCTCCTCCACCACCACCATCACCACCACCACCATCACGCATCCTCCATCTTTACCACACCTATACCGCCATCTATTTTATACTAGACTCCACTCCTCTCCACTTCATACCACTCCACACGGCACCGTTTTCTTGTCTTTCTATATAACTCTTTACTTATTGCATTGGCAACATTTTGCTGCCAATTTTGGCTGAGATGACCAGTTGGCCTCCACCCACGTCTTCCACTCCGCACTCACGCACACACAGACACATACATACACTCACACAGTTACACAGACACATACATACATATAAAGAAACATATAGATATGTAAATATGCAGGCGCACACTCATGCACGCAAAAAAATCACTCTCACTCATACCACCATCACCACTATAATCAACACGTCAACATCACAAGCTACACAATCTTAACCACAGCTATCACCGCCATTATTGTCATCATCAAAACCACTATAAAGAAGACTACAGCCACCACTACCACTGACACCACTACTACCACTACCACCACCATCACCACCAACACAACTACCACCGCCGCCGCCCTCACCGCCGCCGCCCTCACCGCCGCCGCCCTCACCGCCGCCGCCCTCACCGCCGCCGCCCTCACCGCCGCCGCCCTCACCGCCGCCGCCCTCACCGCCGCCGCCCTCACCGCCGCCGCCCTCACCGCCGCCGCCCTCACCGCCGCCGCCCTCACCGCCGCCGCCCTCACCGCCGCCGCCCTCACCGCCGCCGCCCTCACCGCCGCCGCC
>NC_142933.1:28946794-28954294 GCF_046866305.1 Octopus bimaculoides
TACTGAATACTAAAGGTCAGCTTAAGAAATTCACGTGTAATCAATCATGAAGAACAGATCAGAGATACAACCAAATAGAAGACCAATACCATTTAGATGTCAGCCAGTACCATCTACTACTATTCGTAGCAGTCCGACAAACGCGCTCTCGCGGCACAAACCATGGGTCTATTAGCCATTGCTAAATTCAAACCACAGCGAACAGAGGAGATGGCCTTGAAGTCGACGATTTTAAACGAACGGAAACAACACTCATATATCGCCTGGGGAGACACAACTAGATCTCATTATGCAAACAAACAATTGCATAATCAAATACCAGTGTTCTTGGAGAAGTACGTTGCATCGAAACAATTGTAACGAATCATAAATAAATGTGCAACCGTACTCTTTCTTCTTGACTCCAATTTCTTCAATTTTATATTCACAAACGATGAATGCCCAAATACAAACATAAAAGTGTATAATAATACCGACAGTGTTGGGCAATTCTGAAGGCAGACGAGCTTTATGCTGTACCCTACCACGTTCCTAACGGAATATAAAATAACTATGTATATATATATATATATATATATATATATATATATATATATATATATGCACATATATATATGCATATATATATACATATACATATACATATACATATACGTATACATATACATATATATATATATATATATATATATATATATATATATATATATATATATATATATATATATATATATATATATATATATATATATATATATATATATGTATATATATATTTATATATATATATGTGTGTGTGTATGTATACAAACATACATGTACTCACACAAACACGCACATATACGTTTCTCTGTATATACAGGTATACAGAACTTCACACCCACACGCTGTATATGTGTTTGTGTGTGTGTGTGTGTTTGTGTGTATGTATGTATGTATGTATGTATGTATGTATGTGTTGACTAAGTTCTTTCTGTACATCTTTGCATCGTATGTGCGTCCGCCTTTACTTTCCTGTGCTTGCGTATTACTCTACTCACTCAAAAGCGTATCTTAACATTTTACAGCCAATATTTTTGCTGTTTTCCTAACTACGTAATGTCTTTCCTCTGTTCCCATCTTATGCTGTATCAAACACAATCTTCACCATTTAGCTGGTGAGGTTAAAGTTTAAAAACTGAATATGGCAGCTAATTACCTGTACACAGTATCATAATGGGTTTTGTGTATGAAGAGCAACTCGCCAATTCCTTGCCTGACTTCACATTCAAAAATATTAATACGCTAGGTCATCATTAACCAGAGGTCATTCATATCACAGCATAACTCCCAGCTTTCTTTTCCTTTTTTCTATTTTTCCTGTCTGTCACAATTTTCTTTGGCTTTTTTCTTTCTCTTCACTTTCTTTTCATCTTTCTTTCTTTCATTCTTTCTTTCTTTCTTTCTTTCTTTCTTTCTTTCTTTCTTTCTTTCTTTCTCGTATGCGTTATTTCATGTTTATTTATTCATTTCTTTTCTCTTTCAATCAAATGCTACCAAACATCTGTAATTGTCCAATCGGGGATTTATAATGAAATGATCCCAAAATGATAACGTCCATTTTCGTTTGCTCATGCCAACACACGCTCCCGTTGTCTCTCGTCCAATATCGTTCACTTTACTGGCCAACATTATCCTTACCCAGTTCTCCCACAACCCCCACCCCTCATACCCCAATTCCCTGTCGCGTCATTCTGTGTCCACTTTCGTCGTCCACTTCCGACCACTTCCGTCCATTTCCGTCGCCTAAAGGACTTGCCGCCGCGTATCGGCCGTAGAAAAAGCTTTCCTCATAAAAAGCTTCTAATATTATGATGGAAAAATTCTTTATTTTGCTTCTATTTTTTGTATTTATTTAGATTTTTATTTGTTTTCTTCCTGACATTCCGAGTGCAGTCCATTGAAAATACTTATAATCAATAGAATAATGGAATAATACAGAAAAAGGAATCCATTCTTTGGTAGACTGTTCTTATGAAACCATTCTTGAGAAACTATTCTTAGGAAAGTATTCTCATAAAAGACATGATATATAAGAGAAACCTATATGAATGATGACATGGCTTTTATATTTTCGATTAACTTTATTATTCTTTCCTTTCAATTTCCACCTCAATTGTAAGTTTATAAAATAGGGGTCAGCTTCATTTGTTCCTTAAATATTAGGGTTATTATTCGTGTTATTATTTATATCATCGTTATTATTAAAATCATCACCATCACCAGAAGTCTATTATTATTATTATTATTATTATTATTATTATTATTATTATTATTATTATTATGATTATTATTGTTATTATTATTATTATTATTGTTGTTGTTGTTGTTGTTGTTGTTGTTGTTGTTGTTGCTGCTGCTGCTGCCGTTTTTATTGCTGCTGTTGTTATTATTTATCGAGAGCAGTACATACTGGCATCATTAGATTACAGCCAATGTGCTTTTCAGTATTTAGTTACGTCCATTTAGGTTCTGTGTTCAAATCTTACCGAACGGAACTTCCATACCTCTTCAGTCGATTACAGAATATTTACAAGTGAAGTACAGGGATGGCTGTAATCAACTTTAGCCACCCCGCCCCGAAAAGCGTATACCTTTGTGCATATGTTAAACAGAATTAGTACGGCGGCGAAGAAGAGTTTTAAGTACTTCATAAAATCCTCCACTTTCCTTTAATCTCTCTAGGAACATAAAAATGATTACCAATCAAGTTCTAGGTTCAGTGTGAGGTAGGCTGCTTCCTCCTTACAAATTGATGGTCATAGGTTAATGTTCCAAATCGTTACAATAATGTTGTATACTAATTAAGAGCGTTAAAGTTTTAAATTGACTCTTAGATTTTCTCCGAATGAAGGATTGCAAATTTATTCAACTCATATGGGTGTTACTGAAAATGTATCTTATATATATATGTATATATATGTGTATATATATATGTATGTATATATATATATATATTGCATGTATGTTATGAGGTTGTGACGCCTCAACGAATTACCGATGCGATAAAAAAAACCATAAGTATTGGCGCAATATTCGAACACAAAATAACAATAAGGTGGAAAAAGATTCCACCGCCTAAACAAATAATAAATGATAAAAAGAAAACGTCAAAGGGTAAATACAAAGTGCAAGGAGGATCCTGTCTCTAATGAAAGGGTGTCACTTTTCGGTGAAGTTGGTCTATTTTTTGATAGTAGGGGCAACTTCGGTGAGGGGGAACATATCCTCTCCACAAATCGTATTAAATTCACACCCTTCACATAACCAACAAAGAGTCGATACCAGACATGCATAAAATGTGTGTCGACTTACCAGACGTGATACTGACTGTGATACTAACTGTGATAGAAATAGGATTAGCCTACCAAAATCTTAGAGAAGATAGATTATTGATAAAGTTTTTATACTTGTCTGACATATTCCGTATTTTTTAAAATCATTTTCTCAAAATTTTCTGTACTCTACTTTCATCAGTTTCATCTACTATTAAATTCTCGTATGTTTTTGAATTTCGTTTTATTGGGTCCTGATATCTAAATAAGTCTCTATCCTTTACATTTTAATTGGTTTGTCGTTTTTAGTGCACGTTTGGAACATTTATCTAAGTTTATCATAGTGATTTAGCTGAACATTTTTAAACCAATCTTTTCCATTTCACTACTGAACGTCACGGTACAGAATTAAATATTGGTGTAACTTTAACACAGGTTCTTCCTTGGATTTAGAAATCCAAATAGTTCTCATTTTCACCAGGAAATGATTTTAGCTCTGAATGAACAGCCCTAAATTTGTCAGTTTTCGTTTTATTTATCCAGCTGGGTCATGGTTTCCTAAACACTGGGCAGGCACACAGGGCACTGGATTCCTTGCCGGCGATTCAGATAGGTTATCGGTAGCTGTTTTCCATCATCCTCTGAAAAATTTGCTCCAGACCTAATTCATTTTAGTATCTGTTGTGTCGACACCCCCAAGCGAAGAAGTAGGATCACCCAAGACATATAAATAGAGGTAGTCTAGCCGTGGCAGAAGGGTTGAGTAAAGGTCGAGTAGCAGTTGTGTAGCGGTTGAGTAGCAGTTGTGTAGCGGTTGAGTAGCAGTTGTGTAGCGGTTGAGTAGAGATCATCCGAAGGTGCTAGATAACAGTAGCTTGAGACATAACAGTATCATTGCTCTAAATCTTTTCTTTAAATTCTTCAGATGAGTGCCGTCACTTGTGAATAGTTTTTTAAGCCGTGTTCGAAGCAGTTGATTTAAAAGTTTCTCCATGACATGAATAACAATTAGTAGTTTGGTTTCTCAAACTGATTTGTCAAATGAAATTAATTCTAAAAAGACAAAGGTGGATTGAATTAGTCAGGACAGGAAGAGGCACGTGAGATGGAGAGTAGTTGAAGCGGTCATAAGATGTGTGACGAAAGATTTCAAACAAAGGATATTAAAGTAAGAACAATAATAAAACTGAAATAAAGGACGGCCCCCCCAAAAAAAACAAAAAACAAAACAAAAAAAACAACAAAAACAAAAAACAACAACAAAAGACGACCATCCTTAAATATACCAATTACAGAAAAGTTTTCTGAGAAATCTCTTTTATTATGGGCTGACAACTAAGTGATTCTCATCTATTTATTATACATAATTATTTATTATTCAGTTTGAATGTTAAGAGAATAAGGGTTGATGCGCTGTTTTTAGTATTGGGATCACTTTGATTATATACAGTTTTCAGTATTCAAATGCATGATAAACTCTCAAATACATGCAAAAATCAATTTATTGTATAATTTTTTGTTGTTTATTTATTGTTCTTAATTTTTTTGTTTCTTAATTTTCGTATCGTTAATAATTCCTGAGATAAAAGTTGTTTATTATATCTGTGTATTCTTTTTCGACACAATTCCTTTCATTTTTTTTTCTTTTTGCTGAAAAGGTAGATAATATTTTCGAGATGAGTCTCTAGATTTTGGTGTACATAGATTCTCGAAATTAGAATAAAGTTTAGAATTAACTTACTGTAATCTATCGTACACCTTAATCGCGTTCATATGCATACATACATACATACATACATACATACATATATATATGTATGCATATGAATATGTATGTATGTCTATCTATCTATCTATCTATCTATCTATCTATCTATCTATCTATCTATCTATCTATCTGTCTGTCTGTCTGTCTGTCTGTCTCTCTCTCTCTCTCTCTCTCTATATATATATATATATATATATATATATCGCCATGATAGATCGCTGGCTACCTTTTTCTATTTTCTATTTTCTCTCCCTGTTTATTTCTGTGTTCCTTTCTGTGGAAGAGCGTAGGCTCGAAACGTTGAAGACTTTTTCGGTTCCCGACCGTTAAACTAATACATCTGTTTGTTGTTTACACATCCGTCTTTGTCTTTTGTTTTTTCTTTTTTTGTAAATTCTCACTACATACATGTATGTATATTCGCATATGTGTATGTATATATATATATAATTTATATTTTAGAGGCAGATGTTCACTATGTATAGGAACACTTCGAACAGCTCAAGACATTAGAATTTGAGCCGTTAAATGAGTAAAGCAACGACAAACAAACCAGGTACGTCTATTTACATATAAAGATACATATAATTGAAAAGAAAAATGTAAATGTGTGTGAATATTAAGAATACATAGTTCAACTTATAGAGAAAAAATGATATCACAAATAAGTTGGATAACCTCGCCACCTTCTTCTGGGAGGAAAAAAAATTATAAAAATTTTACATTTGAAATGTAGGCATGATGGAGCTTTTAAAAAGTGAATGATTTTATAGAGAGCTACACCTATTAGGAAGGAGAGTTGGGGTGTTTAGATGGAGAGTACCAGGAGGATGGAGGAACTATATTTCAAAATCATAAAGAGGCTGCTAATAGTAGTAAACGTGGAGAGTGGTAGGAGGCGGAAAAGTGGATTAAGTAATGTGTAAGTGGCTAAAGGTGGAGGCGCAATGGCCCAGTGGTTAAGGCGGCGGACTCGCGGTGACAGGATCGCGGTTTCGATTCCCAGACCGGGCGTTGTGAGTGTTTATTGAGCGAAAACACCTAAAAGCTCCACGAGGCTCCGGCAGGGGATGGTGGCAAACCCTGCTGTACTCTTCCACCACAACTTTCTCTCTTACTTCTTGTTTCTGTTTTGCCTGTAATTCAAAGGGTCAGCCTTGTCACACTGTGTCATGCTGAATATCCCCCGAGAACTACGTTAAGGGTACACGTGTCTGTGGAGTGCTCAGCCACTTGTACGTTAATTTCATGAGCAGGCTGTTCTGTTGATCGGATCAACTAGAACCCTCGACGTCGTAAGCGATGGAGTGCCAACAACAACAACAACAAGTGGTTAAATGTTAAATTAGTGAACAATGGATGGTTATTAAAGAATTTACTGGTTCAAAAGCAGATAAGGGATATGATGAGTGGTTAAGATTGTTGTTAATGAAACGAGAAATTGGGTTGGTATGTTTCAAAGTCGTAGAGTTTTGATAAGTGTTGTTTGTGGAGATCGAGAAGGTCAAGGAAACAGTAAATATGATTGGATTGCAAAAATTAGATGAAATTTGAGTTGTGTGTTAGTTGTTTACACACCCGTCTTCGACTTTTGTTTTTCTTTTTTTGGCAAATTCTCACAACATATATTTATGTATATCTATCTATCTATCTATCTATATATATATATATATATAGTTCAAAAAAACAATAACAAAAAAACAAAAAAACAACAAAGTGAGGACGTGATATGGATAGTATTATTGGACGCTCAGGAAAGGAAAGAGAGAGTGTATGACGTTTCGGGCGTAGCCCTTCGTCGGAAAGATGGAAAGTTCGGAGAATGGAAGAACGGAGAAAGAGGAAAATGGTACCGATGCCCACGAGGTTACATGATATATATATATATATATATATATATATATATATATATATATATATATATATATATATATATATAGGAAGCTAAGAGGACGATGAAAAAGTGGTTGATTATAATATTTGGAATAAATTTGAAATGTACGTTATATACATTTATATTTGTGTGGGTATCTAAGTATATATTGATAATATTGGGTTTTTATATAGGTGTTTGTATGTTTGTATATGTGTATATGTGTGTGTGAGTGTTTGCCTATATGTATCTAAGCGCTTCTATGTCTATCTTACGTGTACATGTATCATATTTCTAAATGTGAGTGTGGATATTTCAAGTGTATGTGTCCCCCCCCCCACACACACACACACTTATATATAATCCATTCACAAATGAATAAGAAGTTGATTGTTAGTTTGACTCTGCTTTAGATTAGAATTTTAATGGGTCTAGAGGCTTTTTGTAGGATTATTTAGAATTAGCGAAGTGCATGAAAGTCTATAGTATTTATGCTTACATGATTAAATAACGTCAGGGAATCTATTTAACAGCGAGGAGTTGTA
>NC_142933.1:28959294-28961794 GCF_046866305.1 Octopus bimaculoides
ATATATATATATATATATATATATATATATATATACATATATATATACATATATATATATATATATATATATATATATATATAAATATATATACATATATATATATATATATATATATATATATATATATATATATATGTGTGTATGTATATATATATATATATATATATATATATATATATATATAAACTCACTTATAAGTGGATGCGTGGCGTTCAATCGTATAATAATATAAATAATGTATATATACATATGCAAATATACATACATATATGTAGTGAGAATTTACAAAAAAACCAAAAGACGAAGACGGGTGCGTAAACAGCAAACAGATGTAATAGTTTAACGCTCGGGAAGTGAGAAAGTCTTTTACGTTTCGAGCCAACGCACTTCGACAGAAAAGAACACAGAAACAAACAGGGAGATGCATATATGGGTGCAGTACATCATAAAACCTAAACAACATGAGATACAAAATACGAAAACATGGAATACGAACGCTTTTGCAAACATCGAAAGTAACAAATGGAAAACAAGACAAGTAACATAAAGAACGACCTTTCATCAGTTGTCGGCTGTTTATATGCTCCACATTCCGAGCAATTACGACAACATGTGTCTCCGAGAAAATAGTTGCTCCCGCAAAGAAAATTAAAATTTGGGATTTGCATAGGGTCAAAATTGGTAACAAAAATAGGACAGTGAAAACAAACAGTAAGGGCTACTAAGCCGTAACGAGGTGAAGTGGTGAACGCTGGAGGAAGAAGCTTTGATAGGAGAAAGGACAGGAGAGTAGACAGACAAGAATTAGTGTGATCTGTGTGGCAGATCAAAAGGTAAGAAAGAAGCTCAAGTTAGGAAAATATAGATGGCCGATGATCACGTGTGAGCAACGAGAGAGTAGAGGAGGAAGAGTGGGAAAGAGAAAGGGACAGATAAAGAGCGGTGAAGGAGCGAGGTAAAGAATTACAGTAACGAGAAAGAGAAAAAAATGAAATGGGGAGAAGGGGAGATAAAAAGAATTACAGAAAGGAAGAGAGATGAAACGAAAGGGGACAGAGAGAACAGTACAGAGATTCGCATCAAAGCTATTAAGATAAACTTACTTGGAAATGAATGCGTGGCGTTCAGTCTGATGAAGTGTTCTTTATGATACTTGTCTTGTTATTTCCGCCAAGGAAGGAGGTTATGTTTTCCTCGGTGTTGGTTTGAGCGTCTGTGTGCAAAATAACTCAAAAGTTGTGAATGGCATTTAATGAAACTTGCAGGAAAAGTTGATAATGACACATGGAGAAGATGATGAAATTTTGGTAGTGATCCGGGAATTTTTATGGATTCTTGAAGGATTTTTCATTTGTTATATTTACTTTACATGAAATATTACAATGTTACGTTCTTTGATTATCTCCTTTGAAAACACCTTCAACATTTCCACGTAACCTATGGTGGCGTAGCTGTTTCCAATGTTTACTTTCGTTTCTCTATTAGTAATTTTACTCGCGTATCTATCTTAAAATGAGCTGCTTAGCGGAGGTCTGCAGAGGATGACATGTCAAGCCTTGACTATTGGGATCGACTCAAAAAGTTCAGGCTTTGCTTCCTCCACCGCCGCTGTGAGCTCTATATCTTCTGTATGATATATTGCACCAAATGCATTATTATCTATCATTGAAGTTAAAATTGTTGAAAACATTATACTTCATCTTCTATATATAGCTTGAAAGAGTCGTGAAATGCTATTTCTCTCCTTGCAAAAAGGCGAAATGAGGTAAAACGGAATACTCGATGTGATTTTTCATGTTATTCTTCATAGATTTCTCTTTCTCTAGCGTTTTCTTCGTCTCCTCTGAGGTTCTTCTGTCAAGCACCCAATAGCTTGCAGTTCTAATATTTCACATACAGCTTTTGATTATTGAGACCAGTGAATTGATGTCCCCGTCATAGTATTCAAGTTGACTCCACATCCCGTTTGAGAGCCTCCTGCACCTGCGTCACATACAAGGCCCTGATGCATCGATTCTTCATTTAAATGCACACAGCCATTTTCTCTCTGATTTTGTTAATCGTGATCTTCACCTGGTGCTGGCAACGGGCGCTATCACAAGGACATCCTGTAGTATGCGCTATATGTTGACTAGGCCGTAATCAATCTCAATTTTGTACTGGGTGTTTGGCGCTATCTAGATCCCTCATCTACCAGATTACCTCCTAAATAGATTGTTCCCAATGTAAAATCGTCTTGCTGCTGCCATGGTGACTAAACATTTTCTTTCTGTTTCCCAATCCAAACACTCCAACGCATTTCTATTCTCTCCCTGCATCCCTTCTCCCACCTTGACGTCAAAACCTTCCACCACTACGATGTTAGCGGATTTGTGAGGAGCTCGGTCTTTCTCTAGTTCTTGCTAGAATTCTTGTACTTCATTGTCTTTGCGCTATTTGTAAGAGCATAGGTTTGCATGATATTCAGAATGGGCTTTCCTGAGAGATGAACGTTTAA
>NC_142933.1:28966794-28981794 GCF_046866305.1 Octopus bimaculoides
AGCAATTTCTTCTTCTTCTTCTTCTTCTTCTTCTTCTTCTTCTTCTTCTTCTTCTTCTTCTTCTTCTTCTTCTTCTTCTTCTTCTTCTTCTTCTTCTTCTTCTTCTTCTTCTTCTTCTTAATAATAATAATAATAATAATAATAATAATAATAATAATAATAATAATAATAATAATAATAATAATAATAATAATAATTATTATTATTATTATTATTACATGATTTATAATCACACAGGATTTTGTCTTCTGACTGCACCGGATTTAAACATATCTGCAATCCAACACGAATGCGCACGCACGCTCGCACGCTCATGTACACAGTCAAGCCAAAGCCAGCAGAAACATACACACATGCACGAACACATACATATATACACGTGCATACACACATACTTACATACATATATATATGTATATGTGTGTGTGTGTATGTATGTATGTATGTATGTATGTATGTATGTGTATATATATATATATATGTATATATATATATATATATATATATATATATATATATATATATATATATATATATATATATATATAAAACAATGTGTATGTGATAAAGTTTCTGCCTGTCTTTGTGTGTGCGGGCGTGTGTGCACGTGTTATGTTCGACTATGTGAGAGCGTGTTCCAATTTCTATGCACTCTATCGTCAGACGGTCATGAAATATCAGCTAGCAATATCATTATCATCATCATCATTCAACAGATAGAGAAGCAGAGAAGGGAGAGAGGTGGGGTTTTCAAAATTAGAGAAACAAAAACTTTGACATATCCTTATCAATATGACAATTTAATCTTTTCACTTCGTTATCGGACAAAATCAATCAATAAGTAAGGCCAGCACCGCTTTAATTGTCTGCTGTCTTGACATTTTCATGTCTTTAACCTTGCAGATGAGGACGCGTTTATAGAAGACAAAACCAAACGAACTAACCACAACAACGACAACAACAACTCCGCTACGCCGATATTGTCTTTGTAATTAACTTCACTTCTTCCATATTCTTCATGTCGTCTTTTGACAGCCGCCTGTTGGCTAAAATGGTTTAGTGCCTCGCTAGATGGCTCAAACAGACCCACAGCATCGGCTTTCCACTGGCTCACTGTCTCATCAAGGTATATTACTCTAAATCGTTGTCGTAATCCTTTGGAACTCGTTCTGTGTATTTTATTCTTTTCTTTCATTTCATTTTTTTCTTCAATTGTTAAACTTCCCAAACAAAGACAGGCTACTGAATCGTGCAACGCATAGACACGCACATCTACACGTATATCTATCTATCTATCTATCTATCTATCTATCTATCTATATAGACACACACACACACACATACACCCCCCATATATATATATATATATATATATATATATATATACATAAACACACACACACACACATATATAGAGTTATACATACACATATTCTCTCTGTGTTACACGTACTGACACAGCACAAATACACATATATATGAATTCAGACACGTATTGATAATCTATATGTGTGTGTGTATGCGCGCGCGCGCGCGCGTGTGTGTGTGTGTGCGTGTGTTTGTGTGTGCGTGTGTGTATTTTAATCTTTTATCATATAATTGTATCAGGCATTGGACTACGGCCAAGCTAGGGCACTGCTTGGAACGGTTTCGTAGAACAAATTGACGCCAATACTTATTTTTAAAGTCTAGTACTTATTCTGGTGGTCATTTTTGCTGAACCGCTAAGTAACAGGAACGTAAACAGACCAACACCGACTGTGAATCGGTTGGGGTAGAATAAACAAAAATAAACAAAAACGAATATATAAATATATACCTAGTGTGCGTCAATCAAATTTACCGACAAGGCATTTGTTGGGCCAGGGTTATAGTAGAAAGCATTTGCCCAATATGCCACATAATGGGATTGAACCTGAAGCCACGTGGTAGCAAAGAGTGCTTCTTAACCACGAAGCCATATCTGCGCCTTTATATATGTATGAATATGTATATTGGAATGTGAAATTATGTTGAATGAACGGGATTAGAAAACTCATTTCATGTTACAGGCTTAGTGAAACTTTTTTTTTCTTTATCACCACGAGTCGAATTTCTCGCCACTGCGAATAGTAAGAATTGTTAAAACTTGTTTTCGGTGTATTAATTTTTTATTTATTTCACATATCTATCTATCTATCTATCTATCTATCTATCTATCTATCTATCTATCTATCTATCTATCTATCTATCTATCTATCTATCTATCGAGGACTGGCAAATAGCCCAGAAAGGAAGGAGGAAGAGGAGCAAGAAAAGAAAAGCAAACACAAACAAAGCAGGGAGATACACAACTCCCGAAAACACTCCAGACACCAACACAAGCACACACAACAACAACACAAGCAACAAAACCCCAAAAGTAAGCACACACACAATGCTCACTGCCATCAACACAAAAAACTCAGAGTTGATGGAATACATCAACACAAAAACAAACATAACAAACGAAGACATAAAAACCAGCAACCACCCGTACACAACACCGCCAGAACACATCAAAATACTACACATTACACCAACCCTGCACCACACACTAAAATCTATTTTTCCAAAGGCAGTTGGCAAATGCCAAAAATACCTGGCGAAAAAACTGTACAAGGATCTCCTCGAAGAAAACCCGAAGGAGGAGACAAAAACTCTCGAAGGGTAAGTGACTCTCTTTAAAACTCTAACACTCACATTAGAATCATGCTCAAGATTGGTTGTGTAAATGCGCGTGGCTTGGGGTCTCCTTGGAAACAAGGGTACCTCCTAAACGACATAAAGTCACACAAACTAGAAATCATACCCATAAGCGAGACCAGGCTCCATGATTCGCGGGCCCTAACGTCCATGTTTGGCAGACAGTTTAACATTTATTTTTCTCCCTGTCTGCCGAGAATGGGCGGTAGTGGCACGGCGGTACTCTTTCGCAAGAGTCTGGATCTCGAAGTAAAGACAGTATTCATAGACCCGGAGGGTAGATTGGTTGTTCTAGATGTCGATGGCAGCGATGGGTGTGCCTTTCGACTCATATCAGTAAACGCACCACCTTTAACAGGTAGGTCAGATTTCTTTCGACGTCTAGAAGTATTCCTAGGAACGTCTCGTCCTTTACTTTTAGTGGGGGATTGGAATGCTACCTTGGACACGCATCTAGACTATGTGGGCAGAGATAGGAATAGACGGGGATGCAAATGCCTCAAAGACCTGCTCAGACGCTTTCAACTGTCTGATAGGTACCGACTCGACCATCCGAATGCGCCAATATGGACATGGACAAACCGCATCGGGTCGTCGAGATCATATCTAGATAGAGTACTGTGTAGGAGAGTAGATAGAGATAGCATAGGGTGTCCACAATTTCACATAGTCAGCTACACGGATCACAAACTTGTGACGTGTACGCTAGACTTAGATAAGACACATAGGCAGGGACCCGGTTACTGGAAACTAAACGCGTCTTTCCCGTCGAGACAAGTTTTCAGAGACCGGATTAGCACGTTAGTAAAGAGGGCTTTGACGGGAGCCATCATCAATAACAAATGGTGGTTTGCCCTCAAGAGAGCAATAAAAGCAGAAGCGGTTAGGTATAGCAAAGCACTAGTCATAGACAGAAACGGAGTAGAGGGTGAACTAGTTAAGAAACTAGAAGAGGCAATTAGAAGTGGCATCGCATCCAACGTTTTGGCAGCGAGGTTGGCCCTAGACCAACACTTCAACGCCAAACATGAAGGGTGCGTTGTCAGGGCTAGGATGCGTGCTCTAAGGAACGAAGGTGTTGGAGCCGCGCGAGAGGCTCGGGTGGCGGAGGCGCAACAGGGCAACAGAGCCACCATTCGGTCTCTGGTGAACGAACAGGGGCGCGAACTGCTCGAGCCGGGAAAAATGTGTGAGGCCTTTCAGCGGCACTTTACTCGACTGTTTGGGACGAGTGGCGAGCGAGAACGCAGGGTGGACTTCAGTGCCTACCTGCACAGCCTGCCACGACTCTCAACAAGAGAGGCGGAGTGCTGCGAAGGTGCCATCACGGCGGCGCAAGTGAGGGACGCGATGGCGGGATGCTCGAGGGACAAATCTCCGGGCTTGGATGGTCTTCCCTACGAGCTTTACAACTGTATGCCAGACTTGTTTGGAGACGTCTTGGTGGCGGTGTACTGCAACTGGCAGCAGAACGGGAGCATTCCCGGTTTTGTGAGCCGAGGAGCCGTAACGCTGCTGAAGAAAGATCCAAACAAGGGGTCGTCATAGATAACTTTAGGCCCATCACTCTGCTCAATGCAGACATGAAAATTTTGGCCAAGGTGTTAGCCAAGCGGTTGGCGCTTGTCATCGAGAAACTGATCGGCAAGGCGCAAACGTGGGCCGTGCCGGGCAGGAGCATCCATGACAACCTCCATCTGATGCGCTACATCATAGAGCGGGTCGTTAAGGAACCTGGCATGGGTGGGGCCCTGATCAATTTAGATCAATCGAAAGCTTTCGATAGGGTAGACCATCAATACTTGGAGGCTGTCCTCATGGCGGCTCCTTCGGTCCCATTTTCCGCGGCTGGATGGCTGCCTTGTACAGGGGCATCCGTTCGGTAGTTCGCGTCAATGGGCACCTATCACGACCATTCGACATTGCACGTTCAGTTCGTCAGGGATGCCCCCTCTCGTCGCTCCTGTACGTATTGACTCTCGAGCCACTACTGCGGAAGCTGGCGACGCTGAGGGGCATCCCGCGAGAGTTGGGATGCGGGACGAGCGTGTCGGCATACGCGGACGACGTCACCGTCATAGTGTCTAGCCAAAAGCACATCGAGCTTGTCGGCGAGACACTGAAAGACTACGAAACGGTAACGGGAGCAAAAATCAACCGGGATAAGTCAGTGGGCTTGCGGCTCGGCACCTGGAGAAGCAAGCTCATGCCGTCAAGCAGTGCCTCTGTCGTGGGACGTTGGACTGACGGACTGGTTGAGTTGCTCGGGGTCTGGTTCGGTCCAGACCTCCAAACGGAGAAGAACTGGGACGAGATAACGAGAAGGGTGGCCACTCTAGCCCGGCAATGGGCCGAAAGGAAGCTTTCCCTGAAAGGTCGGGCGGAGGTGGCGAACACGTACATCGCGTCCGTCATCTACTACCGCCTGACCGTCGTTCCTTGTCCCGACCCTACCATCACCAAACTGGAGCGCATCCTCTTCCGCTTCTTGTGGAAAGGAAGCGTTCCGATGGTTAGGCGATCCGTTTGCTGCCAACACCCGTTAAAAGGAGGACTGGGCATACCGTGGTTGATGATGCGCAGACACGCGCTGAAACTGCGACATCTCCGGCTCTACGTAGACAACGGTGAACAGGTGTGGTCGCCGTTTGTGCGGCGCGCTTTCCCGCAGCTCGTCTCCATGACCGAACTGCAGTCGTGGATCAAGAAGAGGCCGAGGAAGGGCGAATGGCACCGCGAGTGTCGCGCTGCTCTTCGGCAACTCCAACAACCCGGGTCAACCTTGAGCGACTGCATCACAACTAACGCATTCTATAGTGGATTAGTGGAGGGAAGGTACGACGACGATCTCGGGGCGAACCTGGGCGTCGACGAGGAATACCTGACCCGCAATTTAAGACGACCTTCGGACCGGGACCCATGGACAACTTCCAGAGATCCCTGGCCTGGCAGTGTTATCGAGAAGCACTACCCGTTCGGGATAATCTCTACAGGCATGGCTCGAGAAACACGGGGCCGACCTGTCCGAGATGCTGGCAGAGCGACGAAACCGTTCTGCACGCACTCGTACAGGGTCCCACCATTTCCGAGCTGTGGGCTTACGTCGAACAACTGCTATCGCGTGTGGGACGAGTCGGTCTATCAGCCGAGTCTATCGTGAATATTGTCGCGCCTCCTTCCTTTAAACGGGAAGGAAGAGCTATTTTCATCGTACTTGTGGCTATGGCGAAAGAATGTGTATGGTGGACGCGTCTGAAAGGTCTAGAGACAAAGACTTTCCTCTCTGGGCAATCTCTCATCAACTTCTTCAAGTATCACCTGAAGATGAAGGTGAGAGTAGAAAGGGAAGTCTTGTCTAGTGAATGCTTCAAAAAAAGATGGGTGAATGTAGCAAGGATGGCACGTGTGAACGACGGAGCCATCTTGAGCATAACACTATGAACTAAAAAAAAAAAAACAAGAAAAAAAAAAGGCAAAAGAGAGTCACTTACTGTTATAGTTTCTTCAATGAGAATATTGACCAAGGTTACCGTGGTCTTTTCCGTAGGCTTTTCTTTCCGCGGCAAAACCTAAACTGTCCTCCCCTCCTTTTACACGAGAACATTACTGTGTGATACACGATCCCTATTGATCGCCCTTTCTTTCTTTTTTTTTTCTTTTTTGATACCTTTTGATCGAACTACCCCCTTTTCCTTCCTAGGATCCCTTTTGATCGACCCCCCCCTTTTTTTTCCTTCCCTTCCCAAAAAGAAAAGCTCTACATTGTATTTGTCCCATCTTCGTTGAGCCCTGTGTGGCTAATAAAAGAAATGTATCTATCTATCTATCTATCTATCTATCTATCTATCTATCTATCTATCTATCTCTACCTACCTACCTACCTACCTACCTACCTACCTAACTACCTACCTATCTATCTATCTATCTATCTATCTATCTATCTATCTATCTATCTATCTACATATATGATAATACTTGTCATGATAATAATGTTGTGAGTTCAATTAGTGGACCGGGTAGCAAGCTGCGTCCCTCAGCAAGGTTCTTCATCTCACGAATGTTGTAATGTTGTAGCCCTATGTCTCAATTTTCAAGTTTGCATGAGTGACGGAGCCTTGGTTGTGCCTATTAGGTTTTGGAGCCGTCAGTTAATGATGGGCGGAAGAGAGGGTGTTATCTTTAAATCGAAAGCCCGCCTTAAATACCTGTGAATGCACCGCGGGTTTAAGCAGTTTATTTAAACAGGGTGGTGGTTTAAGTTTGCCAGTGTATAATTGATGTAACCCCTACAACGGGATTCCATAAAGTTTGTGTTTCCAAAACACTTCCACTTCCAAATTTAGTTAATTTTATCAAGCTCCCTTTTCAGTTTGTAGAACAAATTTAAATGTAATAAAATGTTTTAAAAGAAATTTAACGTGGTAACTGTAAACCTACTTTTGGGCCAACCTGTGTGTATATATATATATATATATATATATATATATATATATATATATATATATATATATATATATATATATATATATATATATATATATATATATATATATATATATATATATATATATATATATATATATATATATATATATATATATATATATATATATATATATATATATATATATATATATATATATATATATATATATATATATATATATATATATATATATATATATATATATATATATATATATATATACAGCAATCTAAATAGGTGGCTCACTAGGAATTTGAACCAAAAGGATAGAATTAGAGTTACATCACTGAATTGTGTATGCAGTCGGTTCAATTACAGTTACTGTCTTGCTTGTAGGTCACATTGGTCTTTTTTGTTGCTTTTGTTGTTGTTGTGTTGTTGCTTTTGTTGTTGTTGTGTTGTTCTTTAGTATCATTAGTATCAGGTGAGATCTGATATCTATCACACTTTTTATTGATCTATGGTCATCCTAGATATGTCCAAGTCAACCATTATCCCCCCCTCCCGATACAGTATACCTATGATTACGTTTATTTAGGTGTTATTTCTAGCATGTGAAGCGACCATATAAAGGTTATTATATCAATGGCTTGTTGTGTCTTTATTATACGCTACTTATTTATTTAGTTAATCTCTTATTTATTTTTTCACTATATCAGGGCTTCTGTCTGACAGTCACCGTTGACATATAATACTATCGTCTTGTTAAATGAAGTTAAATGGCTCTACGAGAGTGAATAACGACTAGATCATATATTTTACTGAGTGGCAGCTTACATCTAAAACAATCACATTGTTTTAATATATTCATTCATTCGTATATTTCGTTGTTTGTTTAGAGATAAATAACGATTTCTTGTCCACCATTCCCTTTAGTAACCACCGGTCAGTACTTACTGTCCAAAATTGATTTCCATAGATCGATAGACGAAATTAACGAATGGTGCAGTAGATACCAGTCTAGTGGAACCGAATGATAAATGTTTTTGTCTGTTCCGCTGTGAAATCTGATGAAATCGCTTCCAAGAGGCTAGCTGAGGAATATTAAGTAAGGACAACATTTTCTTGGTAATTGTAGGGTTTCGGTTTTTGGCTCTCACCTCGGACACACGTAGACAGTTCGGTACCATTTTAAAGACCACTATTTATGTTTTTTCTTCTTTATAACTGGTCTTTAAAACAAGAACAGACATAAAATATACGTTGTATTGTAAAAGATGGGAAGTAGAAAACACGCTGTGAAGAGTTTGGGTATAGTGGTTCTGGCTTGTACGATATTGGGGTTTCTACTGAAACAGTGGTTGGTGTTGAGGAAGGACGGTGTTCTGACAAGTATTGGAGTAGATATGTTTGATGTTGCGCATATTGGTGCGAGTAACGTTCTCGTTGTACATAAAACGCACACACACACACACGCACAAACATGTATGTATTTATGTATGTGTGTGTACTTGTGTATACGTGTATGTAAACAAATATGCATACGAACACTGACCTATACGTGTGTGCCTGTGCGGGTGTGAATGAGTGCGTCTATAAATATATGTGCGTGTATATTTGTGTGTGTATGTGTAAATGTATGCGTAAATATATAATCGTGTTTGGGAGCGGGGCGTTTTATTCTATATATGCATATGGACACTTGCGCGTTTTCAAATCTGTAACCTATCTATCTATCTATCTATCTATCTATCTATCTATCTATCTATCTATCTATCTGTTTGTCTATCTGTCTGCCTCTCTGCCTGCCTGCCTGTCTACCTATCTGTTTGTCTGTCTCTTTCTCTCGTTGTGTGTATAAATACATGCATATGTGTGTATGAGTGTGTTTGTGAGTGAGTGTGTGTGTATGTATGTATAAATAAACATACTTGCACATCTATTTGTTTATCGAACAGTGTATATCGGCTTATTTTTAATACCTCACCATCTATGTATGTATGTATGTATGTATGTATGTATGTATGTATGTATGTATGTATGTATCTATCTATCTCTCTATCTCTCTCTCTCTCTCTCTCTATCTATCTATCTATCTAATTATCTATCTGTCTATCTATCCATCTTTCCATCTATCTATCCATCTATCTGTCTGTCCGGCCCACCTCTACCTCCTGCATGTATCTGGTACTTAATTTATTGACCACGAAAGGATAAAAAGCAAAGTCGACTTCGGCGGAATTTGAACTTAGAGCGTAAAGACAGACGAAATACCGCTAAGCATTTCGCTCGGCGTACTAACCTTTCTGCCAGTTCACCACCTTTGATACAAATGAATAATAATCATAACAACAGCAAGAAGAAGAAGCAGAAGAAGAAGAAGAAGAAGAAGAAGAAGAAGAAGAAGAAGGAGAAGGAGAAGGAGAAGAAGAAGAAGAAGGAGAAGGAGAAGGAGAAGAAGAAGAAGAAGAAGAAGAAGAAGAAGAAGGAGAAGAAGAAGAAGGAGAAAGAGAAGGAGAAGGAGAAGAAGAAGAAGGAGAAGGAGAAGAAGAAGAAGAAGAAGAAGAAGAAGAAGAAGAAGAAGAAAAAGAAGAAGAAGGAGAAGGAGAAGAAGAAGAAGAAGAAGAAGAAGGAGAAGAAGAAGGAGAAGGAGAAGGAGGAGGAGAAGAAGAAGAAGAAGAAGAAGAAGAAGAAGAAGAAGAAGAAGAAGAATCCTTTTTACTAAAGGCACAAGGCTTGAAATTCGGGAACTAGTCGATTACATCGATCCCGGTTATTCACTGGTACTTAATTTTATCGACCCCTAAAAGGTGAAAGGCAATGTCAACCTCGGATGAATTTGAACTCAGAACGTAGTGTCGTGATCAACTGGTATTTATTTTACAGATCCCGAAAGAATGGAAGACAAATTCGACCTCGGTGGAACCCTTGCCTCAATATTTTAGGCCTTGTATCTATAACAGAAAGAATGATTAAGGGGGTAGATCGGCAGAATGCTGGGAAAATATCTTTCGATATTTCTTCTAGTTATTTACGTACGGAAGAGAAATGATATTCGTATCAGGTTTGGCTTTTACCATTTCTCTTCATGTAACGGTAAAATCACAGGCTTAAAGTACTCAACTATAACCCTTCTCACCTAATATCTTGCCGTGAGATAAATTTCGAAACTTTTAGTATACTTTTACTCTTTTACTCTTTTACTTGTTTCAGTCTTTTGACTGTGACCATCCTGGAGCACCGCCTTTAGTCGAGCAAATCGACCCCATGACTTATTCTTTGGAAGCCTAGTACTTATTCTATCGTTCTCTTTTGCGGAACCGCTATGTTACGGGGACATAAACACACCAGCATCGGTTGTCAAGCGATGTTGGGGGGACAAACACAGACACACAAACACACACACACATACATATATATACATATACATATATACGACAGGCTTCTTTCAGTTTCCGTCTACCAAATCCACTCACAAGGCTTTGGTCGGGCCTGAGACTATAGTAGAAGACACTTGCCCAAGATGCCACGCAGTGGGAATGAACCCGGAACCATGTGGTCGGTAAGCAAGCTACTCACCACACAGCCACTCCTACTCCTATATGAGCAATAAATTGGCAGTATTATTAGTATCGCAGGCTTAACGTCATGCAGTATATGTTCTGGTTCTATATTCTAAGTTCATATATTGTGAGAGTACTTTAGTGTCGATGCTATGTTCGAAAGGAGCAGTCTGCGCTGCAATGGGCACGAATTCTGTACGGCAATGTCTCATCTCATGAAATTGTATTGTATTATGAGCTAACATTAGATTGTCTGTCATCAAAGTATAGGCCCTCAGAAGGGTTGAAAAAGATGAGAAATTCTAGAGGGTGTGCACTAGCTTGACACCGAACGCGTCCAATAATTGGGGAAAGGAATTGCAGCCTTTAGTCACTGTGAAATTTATCAGCGAAAACTAACGTTGCGGTTATTTACCCATTTAGAGCTTGTCTTCGAAGTGGTGGTCTTGTGTCGTATCCTGAAATGTGTTGGAAAGGAGTATGAAGAAGGATGACATCGTCGTCGTCGTCGTCGTCGTCGTCGTCGTCGCCGTCGTCGCCGTGAAAATCATCATCATCACCACCACCAGCACCACCACCACCACCTCCACCACCAACACCACCACTACCACCACCATCATCATCCTCATCATCATCATCGTCATCATCGTCATCATCATCATCATCATCACCATCATCATCATCATCATCATCATCGTCATCATCGTCATCGTCATCATCATCATCATCATCATCATCATCATCGTCATCATCATCATCGTCATCATCATCATCGTCATCATCATCATCGTCATGATGATGATGATGATGATGATGGTGATGATGATGATGATGATGATGATGATGATGATGATGATGATGATGGTGGTGATGATGATGATGATGGTGATGATGATGATGATGATGATGATGGTGATGATGGTGATGATGATGATGATGATGATGATGATGACGATGATGATGATGATGATGGTGATGATAATGACAATGGCTGGTTATGACGACGTCGATAACGATGACGACGAAACGACGAGGTTGATGATAATAAGTAAGTAAATCAATGTGCTGTTGACAGCAAACAGTTTTAATGAAAGACTTTCAGGTCGTTTCTTCAGTAAATAATTGACAATTACGTACCTCTACTTGCTATTTTTGCTTTCCTTTTCCTTTTTTCTTTTTTTTCTTTTCTTTCTTTCTTTCTTTCTTTCTTTCATTCTTACATTTTTTTTTCCATTTTCCCTTTATTTTTCATCCTTGTTTTCTCACTATTTCTGTCAGTCCATTGTAGACCTAAAGTCAGTAATGATGTGTAGAGGTTTTTGTCTGATTTCGGTTGAACATATTACAGATACTTTTGTTGGTTATGACTGAGGGTGGGGCCACATTAAGTTATAGAGGAGAAGGATAATCTTGAGGAAAGGAATAAAGAAATTTGTATCTTGAACTGATCCAATTGTCTCTGAGATTTCCTTGTGTATTACTGAAGACGCTTCTGGTACAACTGTCCACCGCTATAAACAAACACATTACCAGTACTAGCACATGTGTGTGCTGGCACTCCGTCGCATACGATGTCGAGGGTTCCAGTTGATCCAATCAACGGAACAGCCTGCTCGTGAAATTAACGTGCAAGTGGCTGAGCACTCCACAGACGCATATACCCTTAATTTAGTTCTCGGGGAGATTCAGCGTGACACAGAATGTTACAAGGCTGACCCTTTGAATTACAGGCACAACAGAAACAGGAAGTAAGAGTGAGAGAAAGTTGTGGTGGAAGAGTACAGCAGGGTTCGCCACCATCCCCTGCCGGAGCCTCGTGGAGCTTTAGGTGTTTTCGCTCAATAAACACTCACAACGCCCGGTTTGGAAATCGAAACCGCGATCCTATGACCGCGAGTCCGCTGCCCTAACCTACTGGACCATTGCGTCTCCACACTACCACATGTACCACATATATTCCAGCACATGATGTACACCCTCATTAAAGGTCACTTCTACTGCTGCTGCTACTACTACTACTACCACTTCCCAAACACTTCTATTACAGCTACTATTATATTACTACCATCGTCTCCACCTCATTACTGCTGCTGCTGCTGCTGCTGCCACTACTACTACTACTACTACTACTACTACTACTACTACTACTATTACTACTAAGCATCGGTTAGAGCAGCTATTGCGACACGAATGCACTTCCTTAACGTGTCCGCCACAAATATCCTGAGATCACTATAGTTAGCGTCTCCATCTTGAATATGTTTTTGCTTTTAGTAATTCGGCAAAGAGAAAGTAGGGAGTGTGCCGAGTTTGGTGGAAGTGAGAAGGAAAGTATAATAAAAATAGGAGTTGAGACCATCTCTACAGATTTTCTATAGAAATTATAACCAGCACTGATTTTGTCACGACGTTTTGGTATCTGAGACATCAGATGTAAAGAACCAAGATTAAAAAATGGATAATGGGCGTTCATGCCATATTTCGGGAGGTTTTGTTCCTTCATCGGCACCCATAAAACTTATTAATCATCCACGAACTCATTGCTTAAATAGTGCAATTTACATATCAGACACATTACTGGAAGCTGGTACATAAATAATGGCTTTTAGGCAAATGGGATTCCGTTATGCAAACATAATGTGCTACAAGTTATATTAAACATTTTTATAAGTCAATACCGTGTAATTCTGCGTTAGCACTGGTATATCTAATTACGTTACACAGCTATATGTAGTAGCTATTTAAGCAATGAGTTCCTGGATCATTAATGGAGTAGTTGGGTACTGATGAAGGGGCAAAGCCTCCCAAAATATGGCATATACGCCCATTACCCATTTTTTCATCTTCGATCTCATTGTTTGTTTATATGTGACTCGGATACAAAAGGTTATATCAAAATCAATGTTGGCTATAATTTCTATAAAAAATCTGTAGAGATGATCTAAGCAAGATTTAAGTGCACTGCTGACGGTATTGACATATAAAATCGTTTAATATACTTTGTGTATTATGGTTGCATCACGAATTGCTGTGTGCCTACAACCCATTGATAAAGAAAGGTAGACTAGATACATAAAGAGTGGAACGGAAAGATATATAATTGGCTGTCATTAGTGAAAATGTGGTAGTGTAGTCATACGAGCAGACAGTAAAATATAGAGACTAAGGAATTGAAGAAATTGTGAAAAAGGAATAGAGAACGAGCAAGTGGGGAATGGAGTAAGGTAAACGTATGAAGCAGAGATGATGAATTGAAAGTTAGGAAGACATAGTCGGTGAGCAAATGGCAGAGATAATGATAGAGATAACGAGAGAGAGAGAAAGAGAGAGAGAGAGAGAGAGAGAGAGACAGAGAGAGAGAGAGAGAGACAGAAAGAGAGTGAGAGAGAGAGAGAGAGAGAAAGATAGAGAAAGAGTGAGAGGGAAAGAGATAGAGAGAGAGTGCGCGGGAGGAGGAATTTCATGTATGATATGAAGGAAAATGTGTGTGTGTGTGGGGGGGAGCGAAGTGGAGGAAAATTTTGATTGAGAGAAAAATGAAATACGAAACTATATATATAGATAGAACGGAAGTGATGAAATAATGAAATGAGTTTCCCGTGAGAGTAATGAGGGAGAATGAGTGAATGGGTTAAGGTAAGAAAGTGAATAATGTCTTATCAAATATACAACGAATAAATTGCAAGTCACAAAGATAGCGAAATTTTCAATAAGAGAGTAACTAATAAATACTAAACAGCAGAAAGCTGATGAGCATTATTAAAATAATAACACGATTTTCCGTGTGAATTGAAGGAGTCCGAAATGCAAAATAACAATAGGCAGCAGAAGAAATACGAACTACACACGAAGTAATACGAAATAATGAACGCGAGTACCTAAAAGAAGACAAAATGAAACATGAGAAAAAAATTTGAAGAAACGTTTTAGGGTTAAAATTTAGTATTATTAAGATGTGATACAAGTGTATCCCATCCAGTCTTGCGCTGGTTAATATTTTTTTCAATGATTTAAGTTGCATTTTGCTTTTGATAATTTTGTGTGAGCCTAAAATTTTGTTCATTGTTATATCTCCTATTGATCTGTGTTCAAGAAGTCTTCGTTCACGAGTATAGGTGTCCGAAACTATGGTACAGATTATTTTCGCTAGATGATAAGGTATTTTAATTTTTATGTGTTTGGGGTGGCATGAGTTGAATAATAGCTATTGTTTAGAATCTGTAGGTTTAGAGAAGTCTGTTTCGATGTGGTTATTGACTATTTTAATTAGGATGTAAAAAAAAGGGA
>NC_142933.1:28986794-29009294 GCF_046866305.1 Octopus bimaculoides
TGTAGTAGTTATGGCGATGGTATTGATAGTAGAAATGTAGTATCGGTAGTAATGGAGGTAGCGGGGGTAGTGGTGATAGTACAGGTGATTGTGGAAGCAGCAATAGTTGTAATGGCTGTAGTCGTTGTGATGGTATAAATCTGCTAGTGGTATTATTGGTAATGGTAGTAGTGGCAGAGGAAGTAGTAATGTTTCTGGTGGTAGTGAAAGTGACGATGGTAGCAGTCGTTGTGGTGTTGGTGGTGGTAGTACAACAAACACTGCCACCACATGATGGTTGTTGGTAGAGATGGTACTTGTACTGGCAGTGGTAGTGGCGATGGATATAAGGGTGATGGTTGTAGAAGTTGTTATGGTAATGGTTTTGTTGATAGCACTGGAATTGGTACTGGTGGTGGTGGTGGTGGTGGTGGTGGTGGTAGTGGTGGTATAGGTCAAGATATATTCTCACCACCACCACCACCACCACCACCACAACCACCACCACCACCACCACCACTATCATCATCATCACCAGTGGATGATTGTGACAGTGATGATTGTGTTTGTTGTGGTGGGGATGATAGTGGTTTGGGTAGAATTTGGTGGTGGAGGTGTTAGTATAGGTCGGTGAGGGTTAATGGCGTAGTTGGTGGTAGATGGTGGCGTAGGGTGGTGGATTGTGTGGCCGTGAGGTGTGGGTTAGTGTCATTGTCTGCCTTGCAATTGAGTGAACAGTTTATTGAAATACGTAGTGGCGATGGTGTAGGTGAAATTTATAGTGATCGGGTTGACGGTGGTGATTGTATGATGAAGATCGAAGTGCTGTTGGAGTTGGTGGTGATAATGGTGACAATGATGGTGACGATGGTGGTGAGAAAGATGATGGTACTGATGGTGGTGGGGGAAGTAGTGAGATTGATGATGATGACGGTGATGATGATGGTGGTGGTGGTGGTGGTGGTGGTGGTGGTGGTGGTGGTGGTGGTAGTGGTTGTGGTGATGATGATGACGTTGTATTGGTGTTTGTAGTGTTGCTTGTGATGATCATGCTGATGAAATTGATGACAGCGATGATAGTCATGATAATGCTGATGGTGGCAATGATGTTGACGATGATGATGATGGTGATGATGATGATGATGATGATGATGATGATGATGACGGAAGTGCTAATAGTAAAAGTAACACTGGTAGAGTTATGGCGGTAGTAATACATACGTTTGTTATGTTATATCTGGTAGTATTCTTGCTTGATGCTACGCCAGTTCTGATTAAATACACACAAGACAGAAGGCGTTCTAATCATGACCATTCCATCTTGTTTATAAATGACTACATTATCCAATCAGCTTTTTCATTTGCAATATGGCGTCGCGTGATTTGAGCAAATATGGCGACCACGTAGAATATTTTTTTGAAAAGCGAGGTGCAGCGTATGGTGGTAGTAGTAATGATAGTAGCAGTGGTAGAGGTAGTGGTGGTAGTAGCGTTAGTACTAGCAGGGATATTTGTGGTGGTAGTGTTGTCAATGGTGGTGGTTCTGGTGGTGATGTAAAAGGTGGCAGCTGTGGTAGTTGTGATGGATGCGGTGGTTGTAGTGGTTGCGGTAGTTGTGGTGGTAATGCTAACGACAGTGGTGGCGCTGGTGGTGGTGCTGGTTGTTATGTGGTGGCACTGGGCGTGACAAGAATGGTGACGGAATTAGTGGGTAGGGTGGGAGGGTCTGTTAGTACTTCTGGTCGTGGTGATGTAAATATTGTAGGTGTGGTCGTAGTAGTAGAAGTAATAGTGGTAGTGGGAATAGTGGACATGGAAATAGTGGGTAGATTGGTTGTATTGGCGATAGTTGTGCTGATGTAAATGGTGATGATAATGTTTTTAGTGATGTTCCTGCTACACGTAGTAGTTTTGCTGCGATACCAGTGAAAGGGATGTAGAGTGTTGATGTTGCAAAAAGAAACGTAGTGGTTATGATGATGGTGGTGGCAGACTTGGTGCTAGGGGTGGTCATTGTGGTCGTGGTGGTGATCGTTGTGGTCGTGGTGGTAGCGGCATCTGTAAGTTGTGATGGCGAGTGTGATGGTTGCTGACGTGGTGTTAGATATGACGACCATAATGGTGGCGTTGTTTTTTGCTGGTGTAAGCGTTATTGATATTGGTGGTGGTGGTGGTGGTAGCTGTTATGATGATGGCGGCGATGACCTGAAGGAATTTAGTTGAAAGGGAAAAACTGCCAGGATGAATTGTGAAACAGTCGAGATTGCTTTACACTGCTTTCTGTGAAGACGAGTGAATCATACCCCACTGAGTTGCCTAGACTTATATATGCATATCATAAAATACATACATATATATATATATATATATATATATATATATATATATATATATATATATATATATATACATACATACATACATACATATATATATATATATAGATATATATATATATATATATAGAGAGAGAGAGAGAGAGATAGGTAGATAGATAGATAGATAGATAGATAGATAGATAGATAGATAGATAGATAGATAGATAGATAGATAGATAGATAGATAGGCGGTGCTCCAGCATGGTCGCAGTCAAATGACTGAAATAAAAGAATAAAAGAATATGTACTTCATGAAGGTACATCGTGAGAAAGCAAATTAGCTGCGGTATTCGTTCGGATATATCTCTTGTGAACGTGCTGTTTTTAAAAACAAATATATAACCAATACCAGATGAAAATTATTCGTCAGTGATGGCGAGGATGCTATACGGACATTTCTGTCACGTTGGGATTTTCCCCATCTGCATATTAGACAAATATTGTAGTAGACAGTAACACGAGTTCTGTAAGTTTACGAAGTTCCACTGGAAAAACTCATCAGTAAATTTGACGAGCCGTTTCTGGCAGCACATCGAATTTGCTCTGTATTTTTGTCGGGTAATATACACATGCACACACAAACTGGCTGACGCAGACTCGAACACTCTTAAATATGTACATAATTTTACTACTATTTTACTACTATTTTGCAATTTTAAATATCACTGAAATAAGTACGTGTGTCGGAGAAAGAAAAACTGACGTTTCCAAGCATTGTGGCTGGTTTTGTTTACCTGTTTTAGTTACGAGAAAAGGCTGTGCGTATGATCCAAAAAGATAGAAGCAAAATTGAGATCGGCAGGATTTGAACGAAGAACGTAGAGAGTTTGAACAAATATTTGCGTGCCATTCTAACGACTTTGTTATACCGCAAGCTAAGCTGGCTTTTGCAAATTTACAATTTTTTTCGCTACAACAAAGGTGACAACCATATACACTATGAATTGGGTACTATTTGGACGAAATTGTTCCAAGATAATCAGGTAGAAGCGATTCCTTGTTCTTAGCGTATCCTCAAAAACAGGCAGAGAAGCATGCATACATACATACATATTGGAAGGGGAGAGCAGAGTTGTGTAAATGACAAATATGGAGTGGGAGTTGGATGGTAACGTTAATACAGTTGTCATTAAGGGATACACATGCGCGCGCTTTCAATCAGTTTACAAAGCCAAGTCGTAGCAGACAACTATAACTAATGGAAACAGTGTTTCTCTGTCTGTCTGTCTGTCTGTCTGTCTGTCTGTCTGTATGTATGTATGTACGTATGCATGGTCACACGCTGTCACCCTTTAAGAAACGGAATGATTTAGATCAAAGGTTTACTCTGTTAACTTGTATACACATACATTTAAGACGTTACGCATACGAATGGAAGTAACTTAATCTTACAACTATATTTGTGATTAAACCAAACTCATTCTTTTTCCTCATCTCTCTCTCCCTCTATCATCTGCCTCTCTCGCTGTCATCTCTCTCTCTCTCTCTCTCTCTCTCTGTCATCTCTTTCTCTCGCTGTCATCTCTCTGTCTCTCTGTCATCTCTCTCTCTCGCTTTCTCCCTCTCTCTCTCTCACTCTCTCTTTCTCTCTCTCCACACACATTACGTCTTTCATATTACACTCTTTCTCACTTCACCGTCTGTGTCTTTCTCTCTCTCAAACTCTTTCTTTCTATCTCACTCTCTCTTTCTCTCTCTCCCTCCCCCTCACTCTCACTCTTCACACACATGCACACACACACACTGATACACACACCTTTCACATCACGCTCTTTCTCCCTCCGTTGAAGTGTACTGTTTAACGTTAAGGTATCGTGCTAGCACTTAGGATTACAATTTTGAATTAGGGTAAGGATTACGTTTAAGCAGAAACTGAAAAGGGATTACAAAGTTTTAAATTTGTGTACAAATTCTTACAGAACTGAAGTTGCTTATGTTTGGAATTTGAATATCAAACGAAAGTATATTCTTTATATAAAACAAATAAAAAGATCTGCAAAGTGTTCTTCGTCCGAAGCGTCGCTGAGTGATTTTTTTCGAAAAAGTTTACTATACGTTAGATAAAGTGATTTGCGATGTTACTGTTAATTCTCTGAGTCATTAACTCGTGCAAAGCCGCATGTTTCAGTTAGTATATATATATATCATCATCATCATCGTTTAACGTCCGCTTTCCATGCTAGCATGGGTTGAACGATTTGACTGAGGACTGGTGAAACCAGATGGCTACACCAAGCTCCATCCAACCTGATTTGGCAGACGTTCTACAGCTGGATGCCCTTCCTTACGCCAACTACTCAGAGAGTGTACTGGGTGCTTTTACGTGTCACCCGCACGAAGGCCAGTCAGGCGGTACTGGCAACGGCCACGCTCAAAATGGTGTATTTTATGTGTGTGTGTGTGTGTGTGTGTACGCACACACACATATTTATTTATATCTAAATCCATATCTATCTATCTATCTATCTATCTATCTATCTATCTATCTATCTATATATATATATATAGCATCACTTGTAACTCACAAAGTTCTCCACCAATAATGGTGCTTTCATACCGTTGGGCTTGGTAAAAATTATTAATTATTAATTGATTTATTAATTAATAAATTGATAATTCCTTTACCCTTTTAATTTGTAATAATTATTCACTCCAGATTAGTTTACGCAGATTTCTCTGCGATATCACTTGTCGCGCACATGGTAATTTCTTGAGGAGGGGACTGTTAGAACTGGCTGACCGAGGTGAATTCAGTTGTGCTTTCTGATCTGTGTCAGTGTGGAACTACCCGTCCATGCTTGCAGGGTTTGCTACCATAGTCGAATTTACTACTGAAATACAGTACTGATGAAGGAAATTGATTATTAATTGTTAATTATTAATCTTGAAACACGTCTGCTGTTAATCATCTGAATTGGTTAGTTTTTCATTGTTCTTTTTCTTCTTGTTTTTGCCTTTGTGAGTTACAAGTGATGCTATCTGTGAGATTCTCAGCTTTTTTAGCTGCTATTTTTCTGAACTTCGGTATATGGTGAAGCAAATATTTTGCTGATCCCTTAATTATATTTATAAATATATGAACATTTTTGGAATAAGTTCTCCACCAATAATGGTGCTTTCATACCGTTGGGCTTGGTAAAAATTATTAATTGATTTATTAATTAATAAATTGATAATTCCTTTACCCTTTTAATTTGTAATATATATATATATATATATATATATATATATATATATATATATATATATATATATATATATATATATATATATATATATATACATATAAATATACACACTCACACACACATATATAAAAATTGAAACCAATCTTGGTTTTAATTTTTCTTGAAGAATTCGGTTAAATGAACGAAAGCGCCAATAAAGAATTATACAAAATTCTGACTGCCACCTTTTTCTTAATATACAATATCCGTACACCACTTCAAACACTCTATACATATATATACACATGCATACGCACGCACATACATACACGCACACACATATTTATATGCATGTGTATGTATGCATACATCTATATATAAATATGTATATATATATATATATATATATATATATATATATATTTCTTTATTTGTATATAGATATAAATGTATACATAGAAATATGTATAAATGTGTGTGTATGTGTGTGTCCGCGTGTGTATAAAATGAGTATAAAAATACAATCTATGTAGTATTTTCGAAGATAAGACGTACAATATAATGTTGATATGTATGACAATTATGTCATTTATCAACAATTTGAGGAAAAAAACTAAAAAGTGGGGGAGAGAAGGAATAGACGTAGAAGAAGAAGAAGAAGTAGAAGAATAAAATGTTGGGAGAAGGAAGAGAAGAAGAAGTTAACGTAAGAGCTGATGGTGATGGGGATATGGAGGTGGTGGAAAAGTTGGAGGAGGAGCGTTATAAATTTGACGAGTATCATTATGATCATTAGGTTAATAATGAAGCTGGTGATATTAATAATGATGATGGTGATGATGATGATGATGCTAATGACAATAGATATTTCTAATTTAGCCATAATAATAATAATAATAATTATAATAATAATAATAATAATAATAATAATAATAATAATAATAATAATATCATTATTATATTATTGCGATAGTGATGCTACTGATGTTGTATCGTCGCCGGATGGTGACTGAAATGGTGGTGTTCGTGGTTGTGCGAGCAGAAGCAATGGCCTTGTTGTTATTGTTGGTGGTGGTGGTGGTGATGGTGGTGGTGGTGATGGTGGTAGTGGTGATGGTGGTGGTGGTGATGGTATTGGTGGTGGTGGTGGTGGTGGTGGTGGTGATGGTGTTGGTGGTGGTGGTGGTGGTGGTAGTGTGAAGTGACTTGAAGTATAAATGGTAGCGGTGGGAAATCGTCCTGTTAATTATCCTCGGGGCATAAATCACTGGAGATATTTTATATTTGAAACTAATGTAATAAAGCTACGCCATCTGTTTCTTCGCCATACACTCCACAGATAATAAATTGCGGTGAAATCATAGCTGCTGCTGCTGCTTTTGTCGATTGTATTGCTGCTGCTCCTGGTACTGATGTTCAGTTCTCGGGTGCTTTCTTATTGGTGTTATCAAGCTTCCATTTATAAGAACAAACACTGCAATTCAAAGGCGGAGGGCGTTTCAATCAAACCAAATATTCGATGGGCACTTATTTTGTTCCGACTACCTTCGCTTTTAGTTCAAATCCGTCCAAGGTCAATATTGCGGCGGACGTAAAGAATGTGAACCGGACCTCCTTTGTTTTGTTTTTTTTTTGTTTTTTTTTTCCTCTACAGAATCCCCCATTTTCAAGTACGGAGATTCTGATTCTGCAAAAAAAAAATTTTCGCTTTTTTCAGATTTCTTTTTGTTCTTTTTGCGAAATACGTAGTAAAGTACGGAGATCGTGATTCTGAAAAAAAATTTTGTAAAATGTCAATTTAAAAAAGATATATCATAACCCTACCTTGACCCTAACACTAACCTTAAAACTAACCCTAACCCTAACTCTAAAACTAACTCTAACCCTAAAACTAATCATAACCCTAACCTTAAAACTAATCGTAACCCCAACCCTAACACCAGCCCTAACCCTAAAACCAATCTTAACCCTAACCCTAAAACTAACCCTAACCCTAAAACTAACCCTAACCCTAAAACTAACAATTATGGTGGGGGTGAAATTAGAATTTTAAAATGCCGTTCTTTTGGAGAGGGCTGCAGAATCAGAATCTCCCTACTCGAAAATGGGGGATTCTGTAAAACGGAAACAAAAACGAAAGGGTGTGCGGTCCACATTCTTTACGTGTGCCAATATTGCTAATCGATATTTCGGGGTCGATAGATAATGTAATATTCCAAGGCAATGAATTAGCCCAGTTATATAAAGGTCAGACTGGATGCGGTGTGGGAACTGTTCCAGCACTTTGCATTCTGAGTTCAAATTCTATGACTTATTAATGAGGCAGTTGCGTTTGCCTAATAGCTGTTAATAAATCTATCTCGAGTCTTACACCTGTCCTCATATTGGTTTCTCGTGGTCTAAAGGATTGTGAGAACAAGACATTTCCCTGATAAGGATGCTTTGATGTCAAAGAATTAGCCCTTCTAGCTATGGCTGGTGCTTAGTTTCCGCTGAGTGGACAGAATCAGCATAAAGTGAAGTGCCTTGCTCATGGATGCAACGCAACGCCCTGTCCAATATCGAACGCACAACATTACGTTACGATCGTAGGCGCTGATCACTACCTCATGCAACTTCACATGTAAGTTTACCCAGTACATGTACACTGGGAAAATTTACACTGAGAGTAAACTTAATTCTAACTACTCCGTAAACTTTTACCTAACACAATAACAGCGTACGTCTTTCATTTATACGAGATCTAATCTATTTTGCAATCTCCAACAACGAAACTAATTGAAAGTTATTAACTTCATATATATTTCATATATAAGAACTTATATCTGCATCAACATTTTCAATTATTCTAAACAGTGAACAGTGGAGCCTCGACGCGCAGCGCGAGATGCTATTTTCGGACATAGAAAAATACGTCCCCAGTTATCAGTTACATTACTAAACAGAAGCAATCGTATCCAGTGGAATTCAGTAGTCAAAGGCAAACCATATCAGACAGTGACCTATTCAAATCGATTGCTACCAATCTAATCACCTTATATGAGAGATACAATGTGCACGACTTAGCTAGAAAATTATGAAAGCTTTCTCACAGACAAAGGAGCATCTTAACATTTACAAGTAACATCTGTAAAAGTTTATATATATATATATATATATATATATATAAATGTATATGTATATTTATATATATAAATATATATATATATATATATATATATATATGAATGTATATGTATATATATATATATATATATATATATATATATATATATATATGTATATACACACATATATACATATATACATACATAGTATATATATACATACGTATATATGTACATATACACACACATACATACATTCATACATATATATGTATGTATGTATGTGTGTGTATGTATATATATATATATATATATATATATATATATATATATATATATATATATATATATATATATATATATATATATATTTCTGTGAAGAAACTTTCCCGATTCCTGTGTGAGTATATACGAATATATAAGCACACGAATACACACACACACGCACACACGCACGCACACACACACACAGACACACACACACACGCACACACGCACACACACACACACACACACAAACACATTTATATACACAATCATCTACATATGCTTACATTTATTTATATATATATGTGTGTGTATAAACACATACAAGTACATATATTTATATGTATGCGTATATGTATGTATGTATGTATCTATGTATGTATGTATGTATGCATGTATGCACGGATAGATTTCGGATCCTGTATAAAGGTCAGGCTTGTCCTTTTTTTATTCTAGGGTCGATAATATAAATTTCCAGTCATGCACTGTGGTTGATTCAATCAAACAACACTTCCCTCAAATTATTTTCTTAATTAGAAATGATGATGATGATGACAATGATAATGATGATGATGACGATGACGATGATGATGATTATGATGATGATGATGATTATGGTGATGATTATGATGATGATGATGAAAATATAATAAAAATGATTATTTTTAATACTCTCATTTTGTTCTTCGTTTTATTTTAATAACGTCATTATTAATCTGATATTGTTTTATTTCTGTTGTTGTTTGCTTTGACCCTCGCCACCACTTTAATAATGATTATGTGCAAAAGTGGCGGAGAAGATTAATGACTTCTAAACACAAAGAGATAAACAAAAAACAAAAAAACAAAAAAAATAATAATAATAAAGTAGGCTGTAAAAGAAATACACATACAAATATATAAATTTTAAAAAATCGCAGAATTGTAATTTGCATTTTTTAAAACTTTTTCCATATTTATTTCTTTAATCTTTTTCGATTATAGTTTCTTTCTTTTCATTTTAATTTGATTATTTTTATATATACATTTATGCTGCTGTATATTGCAATATTGCATGAATGAAATATTGGGAACCATAACAGACTGAAGTGTGACACCAGCACATGGAATCTGTTATGGCAGGCGGGACCTCGGAAAACGCTAGTGGGGTCTGGTGGTGCTTAGGGGGTGTTTTATTTAATTGATGTCATTTAAGCTGTCTCTAGCAGAGGCGGAGATGACATTGCATATATATATATATATATATATATATATATATATATATGTGTGTGTGTATGTGTGTGTGTGTGTGCATGTGCGTGTGTGTGTACGCGTGTAATTGTGTAGGCACAGAATGATGATGATGGTGTTGATGATGATGATGATGATGATCATGATGATGATAATAATAATAATAATAATAATAATAATAATAATAATAATAATAATAATAATAATAATAATAATAATTCGTTGTTGATTATGGCGAGTTGACAGAATCGTTAGCACGCCGGACAAAATGCTTAGCGGCATTTCGTCCGTCTTTACCTTTTGAGTTCACATTCCACCGTGGTCGACTTTACCTTTCATCCTTTCGGGTTCGATAAATTAATTATCATTGAAACACAGGCTTAGTGCTTATAGTACAAAAGATTAGTATTATTATCATTTGCTTTGAATCTGTATGTTTGTTACAATCACTTGCCGAAACACACCCAGGTTCCCAGAGCGAGTGAAGGCTAAGAGATGTTACAGTATGACTGAAAACTTGGGGAGGGGAAATGACAGGTGTAGTAGCGAAATATCTTCATGTAATACAACGCAGACGTTTAAATTGTTTTCCTTAAGAGTTTTCCTCTAAAAATGTGGGCAGTAATTGTCAGCACAATCGTTTGCATTTTTCTGAGACATAGTTCTCCAGGGTTGTTATCTAGATGTTTCTAACATCCTTTTTTTTTTAATCATACAATAACAGGAACAGATCTTGTTTTAAGGTACCACGTCCTTTGTATTTCAATTTCCTGGTCCTTATATTTACTAAATTTGTCAAATTCCTTTACAGATATATTTGTATCAGTGGGAACATATACATCTATCTACACATATTTTCTTGCCTTGTCTTTAATAAATATGTCTGGTCTGTTAGTCTGGTGTTGAGTGGAAAATAGTGACATTTTTACCTTCAACGACTAGTTCGGGGTGATTTTCATACCAGTAAGCAGGAGTGCTGATTTTGTAGTGTTTACATATTTTCCAACGTAAATACTGTCCTATCCTACCGTTGCGATTTTGGTATTCGTTTGGTGTCAGCAGAGGATATCCTGAAACGAGATGGTCTATTGTTTCATCAAATATGTCGCGGAATCTGCGTTTAGGGTCAGAACTGTTTTGAAGAACATTTGCCTGGTAGTTTTTTGGGAGCAAAAACAAACAATAGTGTCGCTTTGACTCCGACTAACAATAACAACGACAGGAACAATATCAGCAGCAAAAAATGTTATATTCAACACCAACAATACCAGCAACGATAAAAACAACTCCTTTGCAGGAGTAACAAAATTGCAGGAGCAAATCTCCCTGAAAGGAACACATGCGTATCAGAGTGAAACAGAAATACTCCTCAATTGAGGAGATAGGAAAACGAAGCTTGCTATCTCTTCAGATTTGATGGAGAAGACGGCCAGAAGGACCGTCGTATACATATGTGTGCTGCTAGAGACGAGGAAAATTATCAATGCGTCACACATCCAAGTACAAAAATGCTTGAAGGGCATTTGGATTGATATTGATTTCTTCACACTTTTGTGGAAGTGAGGATCCTCACAGAGACACTGACCCCAAAACACTCAATGGTCCAGTGCAAATACGAGCCTTCTACCAGTCAGGCAATGGGATCGGTGGATTTTCTGCTTTAGAAATTTATAGAGGATTAGTGACGGGGAGGAGGTGCGACGATGTTCTCGAGGTGACTCTGGGTGCCGAAGTAGAACGAAGTGAGTAGTCTGTTCCGGAGGACTTTTTCGGTCGGGAACTATCATGTATAATATCCAGATGTCCTTGACCTGGCAGTGCTACCGGGTGGGGGGCACTACTGGTTCGAGATAAACTCTACAGGCACTGATGTTCTGTCAGACGGATTTGTCCGATGTGCTCGCAGTGACGAAAGCGTTCTCCACGCCCTCGCTCAGTGTCCGGCCATTGCTGACTTGTGGAGTTATGTCGAACAGTTGCTGTTACATGTGAGACAGATCTATCTGTTGGCCAAGTCAGTAGTGATGATCGCCTCGCTGTCCTCTTTCAATTAGGCAGGCAGAGCAGTTTTCCTTTGCCTGGTGGCCGTGGCGAAAGAGGTTGTTTGGTGCACAAGGCTGAAAGGCATGAGGACAGATACATTCCTCTTTGGCAGAGCTCTCATTGACTTCTTCAAGTTACACTTGAAACGAAATTGAGAGTGGAGAGGGAAGTGCTGTCCTCGAGTGAGTTTATTGAAAGGTGGGTGAAAGTTGCGAAAATTTCAAGAGTGGACGATACCTCTCTAAATGTAGATCTGTGAGTCGGAAAGAAGGAATTGGAGGGGGTACTTGCTCTCGGGGTTTCAGAGAAATCTCGGAGAGTGTAGTTATGGACATGGAGGAAGACATTGGCACGCAGTTGGGCCCAAATATCGATAAAGGCCTTCGAGCAGTAATGAAGAAGCAAATGATACGAAACATCGAAACTGAGATTAAGAGGTCCATGTCAGCGTCCCGTGGTGTGTCTCTTAATCTCAATTTCACCTCAGTACAGTATGCCAATTCTGAATGCTACCAAAAGTTCAGAGTTTTGTGACAGGACAGTATGTTCTACTGGTGCGCATGTTGAAGAAAAAATTCACCTTGGAGTTTTCTTATATTTTCATTTTATATGTTTTTACCTTGAAAGAATGAAAATATATTTCAAAAGAACCTAGCAATCAGCAGCTGAAGCAACAATAATAATAGTTCTATAAAGTAGAAAACGCAAGGATAATCAGCAGGGATTCAGTAGGTATTAGATTTGTGGACCATCAACCCCAGAATGTCCAGAAAAACTTCATGTTGCACCATTTGCATCGTCAACACCAGTAGCCAGGGATAATGGGGCACCGAAATTTAGAGAGATCTTCCCTCACAGTATAGTCTGAGAGTTTTGTAAATGTTTCCAGTTCATCAGTTTTTGATAATAATGAAGATATTGAACAGAGCAGACTGAAGAGAGCCAAAACGAGATGATCCAATATTATGGATTACCGGAATTACTTACTATGGAACTCAGGCTGTTCATTGAATTAATTTTGGGGATTTACGAATTTAAGTTGATAATAGAAGTAAAGACAAAACACACACACACACACACACATACACACACACACACATTCACATATTCATGCATATAAACATATATATACGAATATACATACACCACACGCACACAACGGTTGAAGAAGAAATAAAATGATTCTTGTGCGAATACCAGAATGATAGACTGGTTCTTACCAAAGAGTGTGACAAGATTTCATAATCGAACCGAACATTTCTTTACGTCGAACTTTCCGTAACTTTAGGAAGCCAACTGAAAATACTTCGGTTAAGTAAGTACAGTTTACCTTATACCATTATCTTTCTTTTTTCTTTTATTCTTCTTTTATATAGTTTCAGCTTAGAGCTGCGGCCATGCTGAAAAGATTATCTTCATAAACCTCAAGCTGCATGACATGGATGTGGTACCCATGTGCAATACTGGGGTCTACCAATGGTTTCTTGCTGTGAATACACATGGTTAGATAGGTTTTTATAACGTGCCTTCAAACGCTTAGCACGTGGTCAGTTCTGTTTGCAAATCAGGATGCTGGTACATGGAACACCACCACAAGGAAATGAGAAAAAACGAGAAGTAGATTGATTCACCACTCCACGTTTTGCATCAAACTTCTTTCGTTTTCGTTATATTATTCCTCGCGCTTTCTCGTTGTCTCTCAGGTACCAGCATCCTCATTTTTCAAATAGAACAGACCATGCCCTAAATACCTCAAGATTGCTTGAAGACGCAAAGCACATTATAAAAGGTGGCCTATTCACTTGTTTTCACAGCATGAAATTATTAGTAGCACTTATCTTTATACTGTACACATTAAATGATATCTCTCACTGGATGTAGTACTATTTTGTTGATCTTACCTTAACGGAACAGTAAACTATACATACATACATACATACATACATACATACATGCATGCATACATACATACATGCATACGTAGACACACATGTACATGCTTACATATATATATAAATAAACATACATATATGTGTGAATGTATGTGAATGTGTGTGTGTGCGTAGATATATATAACGATATATACATATATATTTATATATGAGCATGTGAATTGATGTAGGCATGTGTTGTATGTATCTATATTCTTATATATATATATGTATATATATATATATATATATATATGTCTGTGTGTGTGTGTGTGTGTGTGTGTGTGTGTGTATATTTATATTTGTGCGTGTGTGTGTTTGCGCGCGTGTATGTGTGTACATACATATGCATGCATATGTATGTACACACATACACACGCAAACCCACACACATATTTAAATATATATATTTATATATACTGGATGATGCTGTTAATGTATAAAATATATACACAAGAATTAGACATATACACACGGGCTTCCGCACATATGTGGAGAGAATGGTGAGAAAAAGACATGCTAAAACGCGCGTATTTATTCGTAAACATACACACATAATCGGTACATATATATACAAACATAGAATGCTACACTGGACGCGGAAACTCAAACAAATACACACTTACACAGACACGTTATATATATATATATATGTATATATATATATATATATATATATATATATATGTATATATATATATATATATATATATATATACACACACACATATATATATATGTATGTATATGTGAGTGTGTTAAAGAGAACGTGTGCGAGTGCATGTGTCTATGTATTATGTATATATATAAAAACATTTCTACGTATACATATATTTAACTAAACTAGTTAGAATAGAGTGAAAGTGCGCGCACAAATAATAGACTATTTTATAAGATTACGTATTATTAATCAATCAAACACCTACGAAGTTGCACGAATACACATGCATAAATATATTCTTGCACACAAGCAGTGAGACACATATATGCATACTAACATACACAGAGATCTTAAAACCTTTGTCTGTACATTTCTAAAGTAAGATGTATGTATGTGCATATATATATATATGTATATATATATATATATATATATATATATATATATACGTATATATATATATATATATATATATATATATATATATATATATATATATATATATATATATATACACATGGATATTTGTTTGTACGTATACATATATATGTATATATACATTTGTATATATATTCAAATGTACGTACATACATACATACATACATACGTACGTACATATATATGAATGTATGTACACCCACACACCTACACACCCACACAAAGACGCAAACTGAGACGTTTCCATAGCGAAAGCTCAAATTTTATTGCCGGACATCGTTGAACAATGAGATGTATGTTTGTATGTATGTATGTACGTTCGTACGTGCATACGTACGTAGGTATGCATGTGCATATATGTATGTGTATGTGTGTGTGTTTATATATGTATACCGATGGATAGATGGATATATATATATACATTGAATGTAATAGATAGATAAACGAATAGTATGAGAGCGAATTACAAAATCATAGAGTATCAGACAGTTGAATATATGTATGCATGCGTGTGTGTGTGTATGTGTGTATGTATGTATGTATGTATGTATGTATGTATGCATGTATTTATGTATGTATGTATGTATGTATATATATATATATATATATATATATATATATATATATATATATATATATATATATATATATATATATATATATATATACAGAAATATACAAACATATATATACGTATGTGCATGTGTGTGTGCGTATATATATATATATACATATTATATTTGTATCTCAAGAGAGGAAGAAAGAGAGAGAGAGAGAGAGAGAGAGAGAGAGAGAGAGAGAGAGAGAGAGAGAGAGAGAGAGAGAGATGGAGAGGAAAAGAGTATGAGACTGTGGAGTGTTGTGGTGGTGATGTACTGGGGTGGTTGATGAAGGAAGGAGAAATGGGCATGCTCATAAATTGGAATTCAACGTTAGCTTGAGTTACATGTCCTTTTGTAATGAGAGTGTTGGCATGGCGAGACTGGAACGCGTCTCTCGTTATAACTTCCTTGACCAGCAGGAAAAGTAAATAGAGGTGGTCAACCACTTCGCTGCTTCACTGCTTTGGACGCATCAAATGAAAGAAGGTCCGAAGCGTGCGGATTAATGTCGATAATCAGTCTATTAAGATATAATGGAGAGAAATTAATTGATTTTCTCGCTTTGAATGGCACACCTCGTGGAACTTTGCACCGCTTCGTTGTTAAACGATTTTACTTTTATCTTTTTACCCTCCTTCCACCCGTGCACCTCCCTTCCGACTACTTGCATCGATTTCCCCACCTTTCCCTCATTACATGCACCCACATAGACATACACCAGCAACCCTACACGTATACCAACACAAACACATAATTATACATATACATACGTATATATTTCTACATACACATCTCCACGTCATCATTATCCTCCAAACATAAACGAAACTTCGTTTCCTATCAGACGCATAACCCCCCCCCCCTCCAACTGACCAATCCACACCACCAACTAACCCATCACTGACCACTACTTTCCTATCGTCGTTGAAATGCTATCAGCAGCCCATCTACCTAACCACCTACCTACCTATCTTTCTTACCTACCTCCCCGCCTTTCTCCCCACCTTTCTCCCGCCCTATCTATTAACTGACCACTATACCATAACTGCCATTATGACCAGTTGGTAATGGCCAGCGTATTTACTGCCAAAACTTTTAAAAGTCCAGCTACGATTAAACCGATTGCTTAAATAAAAAGCCCTTCAAACGATTATTGTCAATTAGAAGTTGATTAAGTTTTTAATTCCCGCTGATGAACGCATGGACGCTTATAAACTGTGATTCGTCTTTGATAACTCGAAGAAAAGCAGTGCCAATGCATTCATTCCATTAAACTAACACCAGGACTTTTTACTTTTGAAGTAAAGGCACGCGCAACAAAAGCGGCGAAAATTTGATTGCAGGTTTTGATATTGAACACACACAAAAACATACAAATAAATAAAAATAAACAAATGTATAAATAAATAGAGAAAGAAAGAAAGAAAGAAAGAAAGAAAGCGAAGAAAAAGCAAAATATTCACATCGTTCATTCAGTCATTCTATAACACGATATGTGATTCCGAGGACACGAAGATCGGATGCGATGTCCAATTAGAATGGCATTTATCAATATCTTATGATAAAATTTGCAGAAACCTTTAATGAATAACAAAAATTACTAAAATCGACCAACAAATGGAAAGTAAACGGCCAGTGGAACCTATACAAAGTAGACTATGAGAAATCAGGTGAATACACATTATATAGAACACATGAATTAGTCTTCTTCACAATACAGCAGATGCAATAGCATTAATGAATGACTTAATTATATTAGATCAATGATAAAACGTAACAAAAGCATAATCGTCAGAACTATCAAGATGATGCTGGAGACGATGATAGTGATGACATTGATGGTGGTGGTGGTCTTAGTTGTGGCAGAAATGGTAATGTATGACGACGACATAATGATACAATTTTTGTAATCAGGGCACATACGATCAACTCTCCCCGGTGCTATGTTTGTTTTATTTTTACTGAGTGCGAAGGGTCAGCGGTAAAATGGACACCGTTGGGACATGAACACTAACGGTAGCGTCCATTGCTCAAACGTTTTTGTAATTAAATTAATTTAAGTTTTATTTATATTAATAATTATAACTATAAGTGTGTTTGCTAGAAGACGAGCGAAAGAAATACGAGCAAAAAGTATGTTTGGTGTTATGAGAGCCACGCCGTAAATATACTGACTTCAAATGTTGGCAACATCCAGCTACACTGTAAATATCTATATTAACATGAAATATCTATATTCAAACTACAGATAACATACAATCGTTTATACTGTGATATTAGAACACACTCCTGCCACACGCGCACACATATCCCCCCCGCCATATTCACATACGTAAGCGTACATATATTAATGAACACATTTGCATACAAACAAATACATACACTACCCATGCACATACATTCATCAGTCTGTCAGTCTTTCTCTCAAAAGAAAACATACTTACATATACATATTATATATATATATATGTATGTATATATGTATATGTAAATGTGTGTATATATGCGTGAGTGTGTGTGCGTGAGAGAGAGTACAGGCCTATATGTACACGCATACATATATACACACATGCATACATACATACATCATACATACATATATACATTCAAGCATGCATATATACATGCATACATACATACATGCATACATACATACATGCATACATACATACATGCATACATACATATAAATATGGAAAACACTCAGCATACAAAAAAAATACCATGCACGGGTATGTTGCTCGAAAGCTTGAAGAAGACACTGGAATTGATTCGAAGTGCAGCCTCTCTTGGACACAAGACCACTACATCACATCACACTTTGAAGGCTATGCGTTTGCAATCCAAGAACAGATTTCCGTAAAGTGCCTGGTGAACAAGAGAGTCAGTTACGCTCTTGTAATCCCAAGGTGCAACCGCATGTGTTATCTATGTCATATTTCTGTAGAAGACATTACGCATGTGATTAGCAGCTGTCCTAAAATGTCGTCACGGTACAATCTGCCTATGCTGCATGGTGTTCTTGCTAAAACAATTTACAATACCATTCGCAAAATAGACTGTCCTGAAATAAACTTAGAAGATCCTTCTCTTATGGAATACATTCATAAACACCAACTCAAGGAATACTGGTGGAATATTCCCATCAAAACTTCTGTCAAATGTAAGCACAACAGGCCAGATTGTTGTCTGGGACAGAGGGGCAAAGTATGTATCATTATAGAGGTCAGTTGCCCTGCAGATATAAATACCTCTTGGAAAATCAAAGAAAAAGAGGATATCTATGGACAACTGCTTCGAAAACTCCACACTATGAATTCATATTCATACCAATAATAATTAGAGCACGAGGTTTTGTTAGTGAATCCTTAAAGGAGAATCTGGATAAACTGAGATTTTCAGAAAGAGAAACTGACCGGCTGATTCGTACATTACAAGTCCAATCGGTGAATGAAAGTCTTTTCTCAAGTTCCAAAGGTGAATTTGTCTGTGTTAACTACATTCCAAAGATGGAGCCTTGTATCTTTGTTGGAAACCGGCTCTCTTCTCGGTGGAAGATTTATGATAATTAAAAAATAGAAGAGACATACATATATATAGATGTCAGTAAAATTTCCTCTGAAAACTTTGGAGAGACATAGTCGAGTAACATACTTTAGAGATATATGTCTATTTACATTTTGGTACTTACAAGGTTAACCTCGATTACTTTTCTTAAATCTGAAATAATCACAGATATTCTGATAATTTTCATCATTTCGTCATTTCATCCCCACTTTTGTGAAGACATGGTTTGATCTCTACATACTATCAATTTTTCTCACCTTTTCATCCTGTTCGGCAGTCACTACAAAACCTCTTATTTCGCTATGGTGACCACAACTGAAAACTGTCTGTGTACGAGCCATCTATTGAGACACCGAGACTTTGCTCGTTCCAGTAGTAATAGCTGAAAAATCTCACTCAAATCATGTCCTATCGTTGTAGAATAGGAAATACACATTGCATAATATGACTCCGAACACTTTACAAGCGAAACATCTTTGAGCACAAGTCTGGTCAATCATGGCTGACGTAAGCCTTAACAACCTTAACAACAATACCAGCACCAGCGAATGCTTACCTCTCTCGTACCTAACTAACAAAGTTAGCAGTTAAATTTGTCTTACTTTTGATAGCATACACTCAACAGCATTTCATAGATTAGTGAGCTTGTACATGTGTTCCACACATCTTGTTTCATACATCTGATTAAACTATAGGGACAAAGCACATTGATATAATTGTAAGTGCTCTACGAACAGCTTCTTAGTAAATTCTTTCGCAGATCCATTTATTTCCGAGGAAGCTGTCTTCTATATGCCTTGAAGTATCTCCCTATTAAATACAAGTTTGGACAGAACATTCTTTACCTAAGTAGGAGATAGTAGGAGCGAACTCACGGCAAATGCTCCAGGTACTTAGTGTACATCCTCGATATGCGTAAGTATAGAGTACAAGAGCGCAGGGATGTTTATGTTCTTCAGGTTTCGTCAAAATCAGAAATTACTTCTATGGTCGATGAAATTGACTAAACGTATTTGAATGTTTTGTTTCAGTATGACCGCAGTTCAGTGACGAAATCAACTAAAACGAGGTATTAAACAATACTAAATACATACATAAAAAAAACACGCAGGGACTGAGATAAAGAAATGTATACCTGTATACATATACATATACATAAGGGTTGCTCAGAAACATATTGGATAACATACACACAAATTTGTAGCAATATATACATGTGAGTATATATATATATATATATACACAAATGCATATACGAATATACATGCGAGAATGCCCTTCCGTAACCACATATATACACATACATAGATGTATTCTAACTGTGTTTATATAGAGGGATATATATAACTTGCGAACTCATGAGATTATGCATACATAACAAAGCTACGATTTCAAACGCGCCTATATACAGACTTACGCTGATACAGAGACACTTACGCGACAAGATATACATATTAAAATAACATTATATACACACAAACACAAATATACATTAATACACTCACACAGGGCATCATATATACATGTACACATACAAATAAACATCTATGCGTACTTACATAGAGACATGCATACATAGAGACATGCATATATATACACACGGGCATACTTACATACTTACCTGCATTACATGCGTAACATATATGCATTGATAAACATGCATACTTACGTACAGAGAAAGAAAGATAGATAGATAGATAGATAGATAGATAGATAAATAGATAGATAAATAGATAGATAGATAGATAGATAGATAGATAGATAGATAGATAGATAAATAGATAGATAGATAGATAGATAGATAGATAGATAGATACATACATACATACATACATACATACAGAATTTCATACATAAACATGGAAGAGCACACATCAACAACTGAAGTAGCGACTCCCACATAGAAACAGAACATATTCCCCGCCATTTATACGACCATTTGCAAATATTTACCAGTGCAGCGGCCATCAAAAGTCGTGACATAGCAGAGATATATGCTCACATTCACATAAACAATGAAGAAATGGCTATGGGGTGTGCAACTATTAGATTTATGTGATACTGTAGCAACAAAATGGCCGAGTAGGAACAATATCATGGCAGCGGGAATTTGATGTATATCTGCCGTTTTTATTGCAAAGCCTATTTCTACTTCATCGGCCATGTTGTTGCGATCTTTATACACACACACACACACACCTGGAAGCGGCACACCTCCGCTGCCTCTGTAATTTAACAACTGAGCTTTTCCGCATCACCATAAACATCGGTACCGAAAGAGTAAGTCCCAAAGTGGTCTGGCGGCCGACTAGAAATAACAGCAAAATATTATTCTCTAACACGTGAAAAGGGCACATTGGATAATAAGGATCTCAAATACAATACTCTTTATATACTGCATGACAGATGGAATGCTCGCGATAGGAGTGACGACTTTCGATCATGGGCTTGTAAATTCTTAACTGACCTGGGGTTAAACATCGAATAGAGCAGCACCGTAACAGCACCAGTACTACCACAACCACTATCACCAGCACCAGCACCACTGTCGCCCGCGCTGGTATCACCACCACCACCGCCACCGCCGCCGCCGCCGCTGCCGCCGACGCCACCACCACCACCACCACCACCACCACCACCACCACCACCACCACCACCACCACCACCACCGCCACCACCACCACCACCACCACCACCGCCACCACCATCAGCACCACCACCAGCACCACTACCACCACCACCGCCGCCGCCGCCGCCGCCGCCGCCGCCACCACCACCACCACCACCACCACCAACAACAACAACATTATATACGTCATTTAAAGTGATGTCATTAGTGTTGGCTTTCTGGTTGCACTAGACACTACCATCTACATCAGCGTCTTCATCATCATCCTTGGCATCATCAACATCATAATCATCATCATCATCATCATCATCACCATCATCATCACCATCATCATCATCGTCGTCGCCGTCGTCAATACAGACTGCTACCACTACTTCTGCCACAGTCACAACCACTATCACTACCACCACTGTACCACAGTCGCTGCTATGAGCATACCATAATGCTAATATTACGAACACTACTCTCACTGCTCCACAGGCAACACAGCTACCCAAATGC